>NC_091284.1:622541292-622841292 GCF_032444005.1 Ranitomeya imitator | reverse complement strand
TGTCTGGTAATTAATGCCACCCGCATTCTAACTGCGCAGAAGGAATCCTGCACACCTCCTTACTATGCTGTCACCAGGGCTCAATGGCATCAGGCGGTGTTTACATTGAAATGTCTGGGAAATGTGAGTCACACAGCCAAGGAGTTGTGGTCAGCTCTGAAGACTGAGTTCTGTTATGATACGGTGGTCTAGGAGCAACATGGAACGAGCTCTGAAGGAAGTGGTAACTGTACTGACCGCAGTCCCTAAGCTCAACACAACACTAGAAGTAGCCGTGGAATGCTCCTACCTCTCCCTAGGCATCTCGTCACAGCCTAAGACCTAACTACCCCTAAAGAAAGAAGCAGGAAAGCTATCTTGCCTCAGAGAAAATCCCCAAAGGATAGATTAGCCCCCCACAAATAATGACTGTGAGTGGAGAGGGAAAGGACATACACAGAATGAAACCAGGATGAGCACAGGAGGCCAGTCTAGCTAAATAGATAGGACAGGATGGAATACTGTGCGGTCAGTATAAAACACTACAAAAATCCATGCAGAGTTTACAAAAAATCTCCTCACCTGACTAAAGGTGTGGAGGGCAAATCTGCCTCCCAGAGCTTCCAGCAAGACAGAATTAGTTCACACTGATAAGCTGGACAAACATAGAAAGCACAGAATGGATAAGTCCACAATCTATGGACAGAAAAGAGCAAGCAAAAACTTAGCTTTGCTGAACTGGTCAGGATAACAGGGAACTCCAAAGAGATGTGAATCCAACCAGGAACCATTTACAAGTGGCACTGGCTGAAGAAAGAGCCAGGCCTAAATAGCCGAGCAGAAGAGACGATAAGTGGAGGCAGCTGATGACAGCTAACTCCAAGGAGCAGCCATACCACTAGAAACCACAAGAGGGAGCCCAAGAGCAGAACTCACAAAAGTGCCACTTACAACCACCGGAGGGAGCCCAAGAGCGGAATTCACAACAGAGTTCCATCAATGGTTGTCTCCACTCAACGTGCAGCCAGGGAAGGCCGTGTGCGACAATGCTGCAACACTGGGTGCGGCCCTTCGCCAGGACAATGCCACACATGTGCCTTGTATGGCTCACGTTTTGAACCTGGTTGTTCAGCAATTTTTATCCAACTATCCCAGACTAGATAGGCTTCTGCAGAGGGCACGGTCGCTGTGTGCTCACTTCCGCCATTCGCATCCCACAGCTCAACGACTTACATCTCTACAGAAGTCGTTGGGCCTGCCAGTTCACCGGCTGAAATGCGATGTGCCACATGGTGGAATTCAACTCTACACATGTTGCAGCGACTGTGGCAGAACCAATGACCCCAGGTGCAATACGTTATGACGTATAGCCTGGGCCAACGAGATCCAGAGGTGGGGAAAATTAAGCTGCAGGAGTGGTCTCAGATCAGGGACCTGTTCATCCTTCTGCACAGTTTTGAAATAGCAACGAAGATGTTTAGTGCTGACGATGCCATTATCAGCATGACTATTCCAGTGTTTTACATGCTGGAGCACCCCTTAAACAGTATTCGGAGTCAGATGGTGGAACATGAGGAGGAACAGGAGGAGTTGTATGCGGAAGGGATAATATCTTCAAGGTTCAGACGGTCGGCAGCACCAAGGAGGCGAGGAAGAAGTGGTGGACAAACTGGCGCTGGACTTGGAAGGCTCATCAGCTGAGGGAGACCTTGATCAAATTCCTGCTGTGCGAGGTTGGGGGGAGAGGGCAGAGGAAGGAAGCATGATTCTCACCTCGCCACCACCAAGACAACAAGGACTTGGTCCTCCTGGATGCACAAGACACATGATTGCCTTCTTGCTGCACTACCTGCAACATGACCCTCAGATTGTCAGAATCCGAAATAATGCCGACTACTGGGTTGCCACACTCTTAGATCCCCGGTACAAAAGTAAATTTACAGAAATAATTCCTGCCAAAGAAAGAGATTCACGCATGCTGGAGTATCAGCAGAGAATGTTACAGAATCTTACATCTGCTTTTCCATAAAAAGCCAGTGGTTCACGTTGTGAATCTCTGAGTTCTAACTTGCCAACCGTGGGACTATTGAGTCATCACTCAAACCGTAACAGTAACATCGTATCTGGTGGTAACAGCAATTTTTCCTAATCGTTTCAAGATTTTTTTAGACCATCATTTGCAAGGCCACAGGAGACAAGAAGTCTGATGAATAGCCAACGCCTAGAGAGGATGGTACAGGAGCAGGACCTTTGCTCATTTTGGGCTTTCAATCTTGAAAAATGGCCTGAGCTTGCCACTCACGCCTTGGAGATCTTGCCATGCCCTGCAGCCAGCGTTCTCTCTGAACATGTGTTCAGCGCTGCTGGTGGTGTGCTGACAGATAAGCGCACGCGGCTGTCCAGTGACAATGTAGACAGACTAATGTTCATCAAGATGAACAAATCCGGGTTCCGTGGGTGTTGTGGGTCCCTGGCTGGTGGTTTATACTGGGTAAATATGTTCCCTTTACTTGCTCTTTTCTAATGCTGTTATTATATCCTCTGATGCTTCGGCTTACAATGATCCTGAACCCTTAAAAATGTTACTATTTATTGATACTTATATTTATTCCTAGCTGGTACTTTGCACCTTATCTTTATATAAACTATTATTTTATCATATATATGCACTGGCTTTGGGTTCATTGTCATTGACGGCTGTGGTATCAGGTGTATTATTAATGTTTTTTATATATAAGTCCTTTGAACATGTGATTACTTTGCTGTCATTATGATGATGCTGATATTGTGAAGGTTACTCCATATTGACTGTTACCACTTTTTCCAGCCATACCTTGTGGTTTTTCTGTATTTTTTGTTTTTACTTCTGCTTTCTCACAACTCACCTACCCTTTACCACATTCTGGGCACTCTCTCTATATCTACCCCTCCCTTCTCCCCTCTCCCATGTATAACTCTGAGGCTCTACTGACATTTCTTACCCACTCCAAACCAGCCACTGCCGCCATGCAGCACTCAAAACATTCATACAAATCATCCCACCACCTGCTCTTTCTGTTTTTTCTCCTTCTACTAGTTGCAGGTGACATCTCCCCAAACCCTGGACCTCCCTCCACCAGCATACATTACTCTCCTCCAGCTACATATAGAAACCCTGCTAATCTTATTAACATTCAGTGCATGCCTTCTCATATCGCCTTCCAATGTGCTCTCTGGAATGCACGGTCTGTGTGTAACAAACTAACTAACATTCACGATCTTTTACTCTCTAATTCCCTTAACCTTCTGGCTATTACAGAAACCTGGATCCAGCATTCAGACACCACCGCCGCTGCCACACTCTCGCTTGGTGGGCTGAAATTTTCACATACCACCAGACCTGAGAACACACAGGGTGGAGGTGTTTGTTTGCTCCTTTCATCACAATGTGCTTTCCAGGTCATCCCTCCAGTTCCCTCACTCACATTTCCTTCCTTTGAAGTCCACGCCATCAGACTCTGTAAGCCCTTCTCCTTGCAAGTGGCGGTTGTTTATTGCCTTCCGGGCTCCTTCTGCCAGTTTCTAGACCACTTTGCCACCTGGCTTACTAACTTTTTATACTGTGACATCCCCGCCCTCATCATGGGAGACTCTAACGTCTCCATCAATGATCCCCTCTCTCAATCTGCCTCTCATCTTCTTTATCTAACTTCTTCATTCGGCCTCTCACAGTTTACTAATTCTCCTATGCATGATGATGGGAATTCTCTGGACCTGGTTTTCTCCCGTCCCGGCTCGCTGCATAACTTTACTAACTCCCCTCTCCCACACTTGGACCACAACCTTCTTTCCTTCTCTGTCAAGAATTGTCTCCTCACCCGGGACACCACCACTTACCACACTTATCAGAATACACGTACCATTAATACCCAGCAGCTTGTGGACAATCTCCATAAATCTCTAGCCCCCATCTCCTCCCTCTCCTGTCCAGACTTAGCATTGTCACACTTCAATAATACACTGAAGAATGCCCTAGATGAAGCAGCACCTTCTACACGCAGAAAGACCCGACACAGACAACGACAACCCTGGCACACTATGCAAACACGCTTTCTTCAGCGTTGCTCAAGATGTGCAGAGCGGCAGTGCAGAAAATCTCTCTTAGCAGAAGACTTCTCCACTATAAGTTCATGCTCAAAACCTATAACTTTGCCCTTTATCTGGCCAAACAATCCTACTTCACCACCCTCATCACCTCACTATCCAACAACTCAAAACAACTTTTTGAAACCTTAAACTCCCTCCTGAAACCTAAAGTACAGGCCCCATGACCAACCTCAGCGGTGAGGATCTGGCTACTTATTTCTCAGAAAAAATCAACCACATCCATCAGAATATCTCAGTGCAATCTCCTCGGTGCCGGGATCCCCTTCCCTGCTGCACCTCAAGCTCACTAGACATCTTTGAGCCTGTTTCAGAAGAAGAAGTTTCCAAGCTCCTTGCTTCTGCTCGGCCTACAACCTGCAACAGTGACCCAATTCCTTCACATATCCTGGAGTCTCTCTCACCAGTCATCACCACTCACCTCACTAAAATATTTAACCTCTCTCTTTCTTCAGGTATCTTTCCCTCCTCATTAGTGTTGAGTATTCCGATACCGCAAGTATCGGGTATCGGCCGATACTTGCGGTATCGGAATTCCGATACCGAGATCCGATACTTTTGTGGTATCGGGTATCGGTATCGGATCCATAGGGATGTGTAAAATAAAGAATTAAAATAAAAAATATTGATATATTCACCTCTCCGGCGCCCCTGGACATCACCCTGGTAACCGGCAGGCTTCTTTGTTTAAAATGAGCGCGTTTAGGACTTGAGGAATGACGTCGCGGCTTCTGATTGCTCGCGTGCCGCCCATGTGACCGCCACGCGACCAATCAGAAGCCGTAACGTCATTCCTCAGGTCCTAAATTCCTAGAATGAGGAGTTTAGTGCCTGAGAATGACGTCGCGGCTTCTGATTGGTCGCGTGGTGGTCACATGGGCGGCACGCGACCAATCAGAAGCCGCGACGTCATTCCTCAGGTCCTAAACGCGCTCATTCTAGGAATTTAGGACCAGAGGAATGACGTCGCGGCTTCTGATTGGTCGCGTGGCGGTCACATGGGCGGCATGCGACCAATCAGAAGCCGCGACGTCATTCCTCAGGTCCTAAACGCGCTCATTTTAAACAAAGAAGCCTGCCGGTTACCAGCGTGATGTCCAGGGGCCGCCGGAGAGGTGAATATATCAATATTTTTTATTTTAATTCTTTATTTTACACATTAATATGGATCCCAGGGCCTGAAGGAGAGTTTCCTCTCCTTCAGACCCTGGGAACCATCAGGATACCTTCCGATACTTGGTGTCCCATTGACTTGTATTGGTATCGGATATCGGTATCGGCGATATCCGATACTTTTTGGGTATCGGCCGATACTATCCGATACCGATACTTTCAAGTATTGGACGGTATCGCTCAACACTACTCCTCATTTAAACATGCCTTTACTTAAAAAGCCTTCCCTGGACCAGAACTGCACTGCTAGCTACAGACCTGTCTCTAACCTTTTCTTCATCTCTAAACTCCTGGAACGCTTGGTCCACTCCCGTCTAATCCGCTATCTCTCGGATAACTCTCTTCTTGACCCCTTACAATCTGGTTTCTGCTCTTTACACTCCACTGAAACTGCCCTCATTAAAGTCTCTAATGACCTAATAACAGCTAAATCCACAGGTCATTGCTCTCTGCTGATTCTCCTGGACCTCTCTGCTGCATTTGACACTGTGGATCACCAGCTCTTCACTATGCTCCGCTCTATAGGCCTCAAGGACACAGCCCTCTCCTGGTTCTCCTCCTACCTGTCTGACCGCTCATTCACTGTATCTTTTGCCAGTCCCTCTTCCTTTCCTTGTCCCCTTACTATCGGAGTTCCGCAAGGCTCAGTCCTAGGCCCCCTCCTCTTCTTTCTTTACACGGCCCCTATTGGACAAACAGTCAGGAGATTTGGGTTCCAGTATCATCTCTATACTGATGAAACCCAATTATACACTTCTTCCCCCGACAGCACCCCTACCCTAATTCAATATACCAAGGATTGTCTGTCTGCTGCCTCTAACATCATGTCCTCCCTCTACCTGAAAATTAATCTCTCCAAAATGGAACTTCTTGTGTTTCTCCCTTCTACTAACCTCACTCTACCCAACATCGAAATTACCCTGGAGGGTTCAACCATAACTCCCAAGCAGCATGCCCTCTATCTTGGAGTCATATTCGACACCAAACTTTCCTTTACTCCCTATAACTGATCACTCACTCGCTCCTGTCACCTGCATCTTAAAAACTTCTCCAGAATCCGACCTTTTCTCACCTTTGAAACTGCTAAGACTCTTACTGTCGCTCTCATTCATTCTCGTCTGGACTACTGCAACTCTCTTCTGATCGGTTTCCCTCTTACCAAACTTTCTCCTCTCCAATCCGTCTTGAAAGCTGCAGCCAGAGTCATATTTCTGTCCAGCCGCTTCACCGATGCCTCCATCTTGTGCCAGTCATTACACTGGCTACCCATTCACTACAGGGTCCAGTATAAACTCATTTCTCTCACCCACAAAGCTCTCCACAGTTCTGCACCGCCTTATATCTTCCCTCTCATCTCCGTCTATCACCCTACACGTGCCCTCTGTTCTACAAATGACCTAAGACTAACATCCCTTGTAATCCGAACCTCACATCTCCATCTCCAAGACTTCTCTCGTGCTGCGCCAGCTCTCTGGAATGCACTTCCCCAGACGATCAGACTGATACCTAGCCCCGACCTATTCAAGCGCGCTTTGAAAACCCATCTCTTCAAACAAGCCTACCACATCAACTACTCAGTAAATACATTTGCCCTGTTCCCTCCTTCCAAATATTACTCTGAATCTGAACCCTACTATTCATCTGTCACCATACCCTTCATACACATGATAACTGCACTTGATACTTGACTATTGCACTTAAACACACGGGCTGATGACCTGATCATGCAGCTTTGTATGAAAATCCCTATTTATTATAATTGCCAGACCTGAAATAACAAGCACTTTTCACCTATTTTGTCCCCGCATTTCCTTGTAGATTGTAAGCTTGCGAGCAGGGACCTCACTCCTAATGTCACTGTTTAAATTGTCTTAACTCGTACCGAATGTATTGTTTGTACATGTCCCCGCTTTATTATAAAGTGCTGCGGAATATGTTGGCACTATATAAATAAAAACTATTATTATTATTCCTAATTTTTAACTGCATCTAGCCCAAGAAATCCTTTTGGGCCTAGTAGAATTCTGTGCTACTCAGCAGAGTACCCCACCCATGAAGTAAGCTACACCGCCTGTTTATCTAAGCACTAATTTTTAACTGCATCTAGCACAGGCAATACTTTGGTCCTAGTAGCAATTTCTGCTACTCAGCAGACTACCCCACCCATGAAGCAAGCTACACTGCCTTCTTTCATTCTCAATCTAACCCCTCAGCTCTGGGGTGTCCACTCTCCCTCCAGCTCTCTCCTTCTCACAGATGGACTCCCGCTTGTTTTCACACTGTGGCGAATCTTTTGGGCCCAGGCATAAGAAGTCGTCAAGGTAATGGATAATATGTGCCCCCTTAGAAATGTCCATGACGACCCATTCGAGGAAGCAGCTAAACACCTCAAATAGTGAGCAGGATATGGAGCACCCCATGGGCAAACAGCTATCTATGTAGTATGCTCCTTCACAGAAGCAGCCCAATGGGAGGACACTATTCGGAGGCACAGGTAGAAACCGGAACGCCTCCTCAATGTCTGTTTTGGCCATTAAGGTGCCCCTTCCCAACTTCTTGACCCGCATGATTGCCTCGTCAAAGGAGTTACTGTACATAGTACTGTACTTGGTTCCGCGTCGATGTTGTCATTTATTGATCTGCCCCTTGGATAGGACAAATGGTGGATTAGCCTGAATGTATTGGGTTCTTTTTTGGCACGACTCCCAATGGGGATACCACTTTCTAAGGAAAGTGTTCAAGTGTTCTGAATGGACCCGCTGCCATTCTACCTAAAGATATTTCTTTTTTTAAAAATTTTGACATGACGTCTGGGTGTTGGTAGGGTGATTATAGATTTTTACTCGAGCTTTTCTTGATTTTAGAATGGCATGACATGCCTATATCTGTGTCTCCTCCTCCTTTTACTCCTCCACCTCTTTTCTTTTCGCATGACTATATGTAGTTGTGACTTTTCCATGTGTTTGTTGTGTCTTCTGAGCAGTTTGTCAGCTTTTGGACACTGTTTAAAGTGTTTTCTATGTGTTTGTATGTGTTTGTGTTTGCCTGCCATTGGTTTCAATTGGGTTCCACGGTGTTCGTCGAACGTTCAACAAATATTCGTCGAACATGCCCCCAATTCGATGAACCAAACCAAACTCGAACACTAGGGGCGTGGCTCAACACTACTCCCCAGTCTGTCCTCTTGGTATCCAGTGCCCATGATCTTTCCTCTGCCCTATACTCCTTGTCCTCTGGAGCCGTCCCTTTGGAATCCGCTGTTGAGATACTAATCCCTGTGGGCTTGCCTTAACGCTCCCTGTATAGGGGGTGTCCTCACTTGGCCAGCTTGCTCAGGGGGGCTCTGGTGTTTTGACCCAGAGGGTCCACCCTAGGTGATGCATTTGTAGAGTTACAATTGAGAGTAAAGTATCAGGCTTTGCTGATGACCCCAAACTGTGTAGGATATGAAAATCTGACTTTAACCGTACAAAATTGCAAAAAAATGTGAACAAGATGTCTGAATGGGCAAACACTTGGCAAATGAAGTTTAATTTAGATAAATGTAGAGTAATGCACATAAAACAGAGTAATCCTATTGCTTCATATGCAGGGTGGGCCATTTATATGGATACACCATAATAAAATGTGATTGGTTGGTGATATCAACTTCCTGTTTGTGGCACATTACTATATGGGAGGGGGAAACTTTGCAAGATGGGTGGTGACTAGGGTTGAGCGAAACGGATCGGACAAATTCAAAAATCGCTGACTTTCGGAAAAGTCGGGTTTCATGAAACCCGACTCGATCCTAGTGTGCGATCGGCCATGAGGTCACCGATCTGAGCGCAAAAGTTGCATTTTATATGACGCTTTCAGCGCCATTTTTCAGCCAATGAAGGCGGACCCAGAGTGTGGGCATGACAGTGATTGGCTTGCTTTCTGCGGCGTCACAGGGGCTATAAAGGGGCGTGCACACCGACCGCCATCTTACTTCTGACGATCTTAGCATAGGGAGAGGTTGCTGCAGCTTCATCAGAAGAAGGCATATAGTTAGGGAGGGAAGATTAAGCCCCCAAACTGCTTGTGTTGTAGCGATTTCCACTGTAAAACACCAATCATTTTTTTGCAGGGACAGTGGAGGCTATATTTTTGTGCATCAGCTCTGTAGCTTATTAGGCTGCCTTATAAGGCTCCCTGATAGCTGCATTGCTGTTTGCACACTGCTGTGCAAACCAACTGCTTTTTTAAAAGCAAAAATCCTGTCGCTCCTTTCTGCACAGTTATCTTGTTTATTTGTCCACACTTTTGTATGCAGCAGTCCTTTTTATTGCTGCCATACTTGTCCTGAGATCATTGAAGGGAGATTGAAATTGTACTACAGTCCTTGTATTTTTTCATATATCTTCCAGCCACTTTCTGCCACTTACATTGTGTTGTTTTATACACTGGGCCTGAGTTTTGGTTCAGTCTCCCCCCAAAAAAGGGAGATTCAAATTCTCACAAAGTGGATATACTTCAATCCTGTTAGTTTGTCGTATGTCAGCCAGCCACTTTCTGCCACTTAGATTGCGTTGCTATATACACTGGGCCAGAGTTTTGGTTCAGTCTCCCTAAAAAAAGGAAGATTCAAATTCTCACAAAGTGGATATACTTCAGTCCTGTTAGTTTGTTGTATATCAGCCAGCCACTTTCTGCCACTTACATTCTGGTGTGTTATGCACAGGGCCTGAGTTTTGGTTCAGTTTTCCCCCCAAAAAAAGGGAGATTTAAATTCTCAACAAGTTTATATACACTTTCTACCTTGTTTTACAGTACCATATAATGGTTGTTATTTTGGTTAGATTTTCCAAAAGATGAGGAAGTCTGGTGGAAGAGCCCGTGGGCGGGGGTTGCCAGCTGGTACTGATGGTGGTGGTGGTGGTGGTGCATCTGGTGGTAGTGGCAAAAGCACAATAGCACGTAAGGCTGGAGGTGTTGAGCTAGCGTCATTGTCTGGCTACACAAGGCCTCGAAGGCTCCCTTATCTGGGAGTAGGAAAACAGCTTTTAAAGCCGGAGCAGCAGGAAAAAGTTTTGGCTTTCCTTGCTGACTCAGCCTCTAGCTCTTTCGCCTCCTCTTCAGAAAGTTCCAAATATAAAAGCAGCGAGTCGCCAGTGGATGCTCCAGGTCAGGAACAAGATGTTTCCTTGTGTCCTTCACCCAAACCAAAGTGAAGGATGCGTCAGGCGACACTGCAGGTTACTCTATGGAGCTCTTTACACATACTGTGCCTGGGTTAGAAAGGGAAATTGTTAACTGCCCATTACAAGATGAATCGGACATGGAGTGCACTGATGCACAGCCACAGCTAGATTATTATGCTGTTACATTGACTCAGATCACTACATTGCCCTCGCAGTGTACTGAGCCTGAATCTGACCCTGATGAGACTATGGTGCCCCGTCTCGAACGCTATAGCACCTTACACGGTGACACAGAGGAAGGTGCACATGACATTGAAGAGGAGGTGATAGATGACCCAGTTGTTGACCCAGATTGGCAGCCATTGGGGGAAGAGGGTGCCGCTGCCAGTAGCTCAGAGGCGGAGGAGTATGATCCGCAGCAGCCATCTACATCGCAACAGCTGTCATCTGGCAGGCCCGTATCAGGCCAAAAACGTTTGTCAAAAACAAAAACAGTTTTAGGACAGCGTGGCCATCCGGTGAAAGTAGCACAGTGTGCAATGCGTGAAAAGGTATTCCATAGTAGGAATAGTGTAGTGCGGCAATTTTTTTATCCAAGATCCAAATGATCAGTCAAAAGTTATCTGTAAGAAATGCTCAAAGACCTTTAGCAGAGGGAAGAATCTTCAAAATTTAAATACAATGTGCATGCTTAGACATTTAACCAGCATACACTTGCAAGCCTGGACGAACTACCAAACATCCCGTACTATTGGTGCACCTGCTCAGAATGAAGGTAATCAGCAATGCTACATTGCTTCCCTCACTGTAAACCCACCGGTTAAGACACCACCAGCAGCAAATGTGGAGGTATCGTCGCAAGGCCAAAGCAGTCAGGGAATCACAAGGTTATTGGTAGGAAACACTGTATGTAGGCCAACATCAAGAATACCATCACCAACCCTCCCTCAATCTGCCATGTTCACCACCACCACTGCTAGTTCCACCATATGCAGCTCTCCAGTCCAGCTCACCCTACAAGAGACTCTCATTAGGAAAAGAAAGTACTCATCCTCTCATCCGCGTACACAGGGTTTGAACGCCCACATTGCTATACTAATCTCGTTAGAGATGATGCCCTACCGGTTGGTTGAAAGCGAAGCTTTCAAAGACCTGATGGCCTACGCAGTACCACGCTATGACCTACCCAGTCGGCATTTCTTTGCGAGAAAAGCCATCCCAGCCATCCACCAGCATGTCAAAAGACCGCATTGTCCATGCACTGAAGCAATCAGTCAGTGGAAAGGTGCACCTCACAACAGATGCATGGACCAGTAGGCATGGCCAGGGATGTTACGTGTCCATCACGGCGCACTTGGTTAAAGTGGTTAAGCAGCAGCTGCAAAAGCAATCAAGAATTTATGGTGTATAAAAAGAGAAAATCCCGCGATCCCAAATTATTGCTACCTCTTTATAAATCACTTGAAAGGCCACATCTAGAATATGGGATCCAGTTTTGGGCTCCATGTTTAAAAGAGGATTTTCAAAAATTAGAGGCAGTTCAAATGTGAGCAACTAGATCATTGGAAGGGATGGAAGGCATCTCACATGATGAGAAGTTGGAAAAGTTTGGCTTGTTCAGCTTAGAAAAAACACACCTCAGAGGGATCTCATTTACATGTATAAATATATGTTTGGTCAGTACAAAGGACTGGCACATGACTTATTCCTTCCAAGGGCCATACTAAGGACAGGGGCCATTCATTACAGATGAAAGAAAGGCAATTCCGGCAGCTAAATAGGAAAGGGTTCTTTACAGTTAGATCAGTCAGAATGTGGAATGCCCTACTATAAGAGGTAGTAATGGAAGACAGTATAACAGCTTTTAAAAGTGGTCTGCAGAATTTTCTCAATACACATAACATTGCAGGTTATAGTTAATTTAGGGAAAAAAGGAACAATTGGTGGAGAAAGGTAGAACTTGATGGACCTAGGTCTTTTTTTAAATTACGAAACTATGTAAGAAGTTAGGTTTTACATTATTTTCAACAACAATTGGGCACATCAACGTGGCAGGCAGTGGTGCAATCTGCAGTTATAGTATTAGGTCATGGACAAGTACATGACTAAGAGAAGGCATTTTGTGCCCATACAGTGGCCACAATTCCCAGCCCATCATAAACGTTTTGATACTGTTAGTTCAGGTGACGAGAAATGCAGTCAAGCCAGGAATTGCTGCCATAATGCATACAGAAAATAAGACTACAATATGATATTATGAATTTTTCCTAAAGCTGCAGCTAGAATGTGACTTAATATAACTTGAATAGTGGCACATTTCTATACCCATGTGTCATCAAAGGATAAACACAATGAAATGCGGTTGCTCCTCAACAACAATAAAAAACAAATTTGGAATGACAGGGCAAGGATAATTTCCTTGAATTTATATAATCAGATAACTTTTCTTTACATTATGTTTTTATATTCTTTTTTCAATAGATAAACCACTCTAATAATGTTTACTGCTTGACTCCCACATTGTTTGTAGTCTCTTATTTGTATCTAATAACATAGATAATAAAAGTTCATTTACCTATTGTTCCTATATATTTTGCCTATTTATGTAGTTTTATAGGTCTGTTTTTCTTTGCAAGATGAGTTTTAATGAGCATTTACATTAAATTGTTTTTATTAGCTGTTTTCGTACATTAATAATAACGAAGTTTGGTCTTTTAAACCGTCTTGCTTGCTATGCAACAAAAAGTTGCTATATAGAAAATGTCATTTATGTTGTTCCCTTAGTATAAGGCTGAATTTTACATATAAGGCACAATCCTTATGATTATTCTTAACCTTGATTTATCTCCTTTCTGCACTCCCTCTTGTGCTTTTATAGCCTTTGACCTAATGACAAAGTACTATTTAGATTCCTCTTTTCTTCTCACTCACTTGTTTGCATTTATGATCTTATTTTCGCACATCACATCTACTCTTATTCCCAGCTCAGATTCCCGTCTCTTTAACACATTTTACACACCATTACTGTAAAAAAAAAGGATATATTGACCCACTAAGCACTGCGACCTAAAGACATACTCCACTCCTCTTTTTGCCTCTAAACTGCTGGAACATTTTGTCTTTTCTTTCCTAATTAACAATCTTTCTTATACTGTAACTCTCTTCTTGATTCCTACCTGGTTTCTGCATTTTACGCTCTGCAGAAATAACCATAACTAATGTGTCAAATAATCTGCAAATAGCTGGTCCCCTAACAGCTAGAACATTCAGAGCTCTCACTCGGTCTACGGGCCTTAAAGGCTATGGATAAGTTAAATCAAATCATCTCTAAACATAAAAAGTTAGCATACAATTATCAATTTGCAGATTCTGGCTAAACCTCATCAGTAGGACATTTATCCTTCATTATGCTTATCCGATTTTTGATCTCCTGATGAACTTATGGGAGAAACATGTAGAAATTGTAAGCTTACATCCCATTAGAAGCAGTAGGGCGAGGGCAGCATGGTGCCTCAGTGGTTAGCACTGTAGCGCTGTTTTCCTGGGTTCAAATCCCACCAAGGACAACATCTTCAAGGAGTTTGTATGTTCTCCCCTTGTTTGTGTGGGTTTCCTCCGGGTACTCCAGTTTCCTCCCACATTCCAAAGACATACTGATAGGAAATTTAGATTGTGAAACCCATCAGGGACAGTGATGATAATGTGTGCAAAACCTGTAAAGCACTGCGGAATATGTTGGCGCTATATAAATAAAGTGATTATTATAAGCAGTACCACCTAAAGATGAGTAGCTTGGTTATTACCTTTGTGCATTATATCCTGACTCTGTATCATTAGGACTCCTTAGTGAGACCAGGCTATCACACTTATCAGCTTCACTCACACTGCATCTCTATTGGGAATGACATATTTTCTATCTATTTTTTGTATCATGGATTTCATTTATGACAACTAGCATCAATATGTACTGGGGCTGTGCATTGTAGACATAGATATGTAAAGATACTTTTGACACCTGTGTATTGTATCTATCTACATTATGCCATACTCTTTCACTATACCTCAAAGATTGTATATATGTACACTGTTGCATGCATGGAACTTTCCCCTATTGCTTGAATGCTCTATTGACCATCACTCGTTATACCTATTGAGTAGCTGTCGTACTATTTGTTACTAGCTCCTAGAGGGAAGTTCACCTTGCACCTCTCTTGGAACCATTATCACCCTCAAACTGATACCCATATACACATTGATTTATTTTCACCTTTCTTGCTATGCGTCTAATTGTAGAGCTTTCCATGGTGGTATAGGGACAGCAGATGCACATGAGGGAGCTCCATCTCTCGTCAATCTAGGGTGCCAACCTCCATAAGTAGTAAGGTCTGCAGCATGCTGTACCAGTGCACCCCTCACTATACTGATTCTTTTGTATGTATGCTGCACCGATTCCTGCACTGTGTTGTTTATACAGTACACGCATTCAGATAGTTGAGGCATAGTTGTTTTGGTTATCGTTATTGTCATGCTGCAATATTTTTTATTCCTCAACTGAGACTTATCTTTAATTTTAAGAAATTGAGACAGCTTTTTTGTGCATTCCTTCCTCACATCTATTCCATAGTTGAGGTGTTTAATATTAGGGATATCGTCGGTTGCCACTTGTTCCTCATTTAGGGCTATTTGAGCTACTTTGGGGACAGTCAACATATGATCGGGGGTGCTGATTCATGCTATCTCTATATAGGGTGCCTACACCCTGCAGTGAGGGAGATGTTCCTAAGACCATGACCCTAGAACCATATCACCTCCCTGTTTTTGTCCCTATTAGTATTTAGCACTTTTTGCACTCTTGCACTCTTTCACCTTCGCAGGGTCCAGAGGAGCCTTACATGTTCATAAACAGCCAAAAGTTGTCACAGTATTTTATTTCTGATACATTTTGTAGGAAAAATGCATGGTTGATGGTGGCATCTGCTAGCAAAATTGACTGTTTAAAATGGATATCATGAGTGTAACCTGATCATCCTGATAGTTGCATTTTGAAAGGGCTTGTTTCTGATGAGCATCTCCATTAAACACCTGTCATCTTTATCGGTTTAGTGGTGTCCGATATCCAGCAAACACACCAATCAGCTGTTCGCACTATAGTGGTGGCCAAATATAAATGGGGAACTTCATGAAACAGCACTGTTGCGAAACCACTTTATACAGTACCTTCAAATTATCACCTTTACATATCTTTGTCTCATTAAGTTGTATCCTATTTTGCAGGGAGTTCCCACAAATTGATGTATCCTGATGATTGTTCAGACACAGGAGCTATGTTCGGAATGATCACAATGGGTGCAGAGATGAAGTGATAGCTGTGCTCCTGCTGCCTCCTATGGCTGTTTAACCTGATAACAGCTGCAATCAATATATAAATTTAGAAGATTGTGGGAGGAAAATAGTTCCATCTAATACCAACTGGCACTCACAACACAAGCTGTACAAGAGTATAGTGTCCTGTTAGGCCTTGCCACGAGCTGGATCTAACAGAACTCCTGTCCATGGAAAACCTACCGGTCTAATACTGTATCATGAATAAATATTGCAGAAAATAAATAGAGACCAGGGATAAAACAAATCAAAGTTGAAGACCCAGAAAGGAATTAAGTAAAATAAATAAAAAAAAGAGTAAAATAAATTGTTTAAACTGTCATAAAAGCACAATATAAACGAAAGTAATCCTGAAAAATAATATACAAATAAACATTTGAATGTAACAACAAAAATAAATAAAACAATGCACATGATTTGCATCATGTGTACAATCTTTTTTTTTCTGACTGCCAATCAAAAAATGGAGTAAAATACAACCAAAAATACAACCAAAAAGTTGTATGCAAATAAAAATGATATACTTGAAAATATAATCTTGCCTTACAAATAACAAGCCTCAGTAAACACTATCAATGGAAATTTTTAAAAAGTTACAGATCTCAGAATGTGGCAACGCAAAAACATTAAATTGTTCTTTTAAAAAAGAAATTCCTGAATTGCTACTTTTCTTTCCTTCTGCCTACCAAAAATCAGCATGGAAAGTGATAAAACATGTTAAATACCCTAAAATAGTGTGGACAACCTGTACAGTCACATATGGGATATTGCCATGTTCAGGTGAAATTGTGGAACAAAGCATGCAACATTTCATCTATTTCCTATGTAAAAATTTAAAATTTTGTGCTAAAGTAAATTAGTTGTAAAAATTTAATTTTTTTCACCACCCAATGGTACAAAATTTTGCGTAGCATCTGTGCTGTCAACATGCTTTCTGTATCCCTAAATTATGGTAAATCATAGAACAAATGCGGCAGCACTCACCAGTCCTGTAGTCAGAAGTTCCTTTATTCAAATATAGACAAACATCTTCACGGCTCGTGGGAACAGGGCAGTGAGAGGAGTGTGCAGGAGGAGACTCCCTAAATTAATTCATAGAGGAGTGAGGTTTGTAAAATGGAATCGCTTATTGAAGGCTTCTACTGTTCTGGCACATTAATGGCTCTTCAAATGTTACATGATATTTGGAAATTATTCCAGCAAAATCTGCACTCCAATATGGCACTTATTCTCTACTGAGCTGTGCACTATGGCTGAACAGTGGTTTCCAACCACATATTGGCAGGGCCGTATTTAGAGTTTATGCTTTTCATGCTGCTTCCCCCATTGGTGAGTATGACTAATGCAGACACTGTCGGCAGTGACTTAGACTACTTTCACATCAGCGATTTTTGCCATTTGCGGAAGATCCGATGTGACAGCTCTCCATAGGAGATCATCATGGGACACTCGTTATTGCATGGACTACATCGGATCAGGGAGTATACTGTTGGTTTATTATTTTAAATTTTTGTTTACAGGTGATGAAGGGCTTCGGGGATTAGGTGTATGGTATTTACTGTATGTTATATGTACTGTATGTACAGTGCCTTGCGAAAGTGTTTGGCCCCCTGGAACTATTCAACATTTTCCCACATATCATGCTTCAAACATAAAGATACCAAATGTAAATTTTTGGTGAAGAATCAACAACAAGTGGAACACAATTGTGAAGCTGAAAGAAATGTATTTGTTATTTTAAATTTGTGTGGAAATTCAAAAACTGAAAAGTGGGGCGTGCAATAATATTCAGCCTCTTTACTTTCAGTGCAGCAAACTCACTTCAGAAGTTCATTGTAGATCTATGAATGATCCAATGTTGTCCTAAATGCCTAATGATGATAAATATAATCCACCTGTGTGTAATCAAGTGTCCGAATAAATGCACCTGCTCTGTGATAGTCTCAGAGATCTGTTTGGAGCACAGAGAGCATCATGACGACCAAGGAATACAAAGGCAGGTCCGTGATTTAAAGCCGGATTTGGATACAAAATGATTTCCAAAACTTTAAACATCCTAAGGAGCACTGTGCAAGCGATCATAATGAAATGGAAGGAGTATCATACCACTGCAAATCTACCAAGACCAAGCCATCCCTCTAAACTCTCTCAAACAAGGAGAAGAGGCTCATGATCAGTCTGGATGAACTGCAGAGATCTACAGCTGAGGTGAGATAGTCTGTCCTTAGGACAACAATCACTTGTACACAAATCTGGCCTTTATGGAAGAGTGGCAAGAAGAAATCCATTTCTAAAAGATATCCATAAAAAGTGTCGCTTAAAGTTCGCAATAAGCCACCTGGGAGACACACCAAACATGTGGAAGAAGGTGCTCTGGTCAGATGAAACCAAAATTGAACTTTTTGGCAACAATGCCAAATAATATGTTTGGCATAAAGGCAGCACAGCTTATCACCCTGAACACACCATCCCCACTGTCAAACATGGTGGTGGCAGCATCATGGTTTGGGCCTGCTTTTCTTCAGAAGGGACAGGGAAGATGGTTAAAATTGATGCGAAGATGGATAGAGCCAAATACAGGACCATTCTTGAAGAAAACTTGTTGAAGTCTGCAAAAGACCTGAGACTGGCACGGAGATTTGTCTTCAAACAGGACAATGATCCCAAACATAAAGCAAAATCTATAGTGGAATGGTTCACAAATAAACGTATCCATGTGTTAGAATGGCTAAGTCAAAGTCCAGACCTCAATCCAATCGAGAATCTGTGGAAAGAGCTGAAAACTGCTGTTCACAAGCGATCTCCATCAAACCTCACTGAGCTCGAGCTGTTTGCCAAGGAAGAATGGGCAAGAATTTCAGTCTCTCGATGTACAAAACTGATACAGACATACCCCAAGCGACTTGCAGCTGTGATCAGAGCAAAAGGTGGCGCAACAAAGTATTAAGTTAACGGGACCGAATAATATTGCATGCCCCACTTTTCAGTTTTCAAATTTCCACAAAAATGTTAAATAATCAATAAATTTCATTCAACTTCACAATTGTTTTCCATCATCACACCCATTAATTAATTCATTGAGGGATTTGTGGGAGGCTTTCTGCTGTTTTGGCATGTTATATGTTTGGCAAATGTGACATGGCATCAACAATCTACTTCATCCACATCTACACTGCAGAAATCAAATAGCTCTCCTTCAATCACATATGGGCTATCATTGCATTCAGGAGAAATTGCACAACAAATTGTGTGGTCCATCTTCTACTTTTAACCTTAGAAAAATTTTAAGTTTTGGCTAAAGCAAAGTTTTATCAAGAAAATAATGTAATATTTAAATTTTTCTTCCGGTAAGCAGTAATTTTTGTGAAGCCGCTTAAGAGTTATCATCTAAATGGAGCTTTGAATACGTTGAGCGATGCATGTTTAAATTTGGTTTTGTTTGCAGGTTTTCTGGCATAAAAGTCACTCTAAGTCACTTCAAAATGAAATGGTCCCAAAAAATACAGCATTTGCAAATTTAATTAAAAAATGAAAAATGCTATTGCATTTTTAACATTTCTAATGACCTAACAAAAACGGTTTTAACCCCTTCATGACCATGGGATTTTTTGTTTTTCCGTGTTCGTTTTTCACTCCCTTCCTTCCCAGAGCCATAACTTTTTTATTTTTCTGTCAATTTGGCCATGTGAGGGCTTATTTTTTTGCGAGACGAGTTGTACTTTTGAACGACATCATTGGTTTTAGCATGTCGTGTACTAGAAAACGGGAAAAAAATTCCAAGTGCGGTGAAATTGCAAAAAAAGTGCAGTCCCACACTTGTTTTTTGCTTGGATTTTTTGCTAGGTTCACTAAATGCTAAAACTGACTTGACATTATGATTCTCCAGGTCAGTACGAGTTCGTAGACACCTAAAATGACTAGGTTATTTTTTATCTAAGTGGTGAAAAAAAATTCCAAACTTTGCTAAAAAAAAAAAATTGCGCCATTTTCCGATACTCGTAGCGTCTCCATTTTTCGTGATCTGGGGTCGGTTGAGGGCTTATTTTTTGCGTGCCGAGATGACGTTTTTAATGATAGCATTTCGGTGCAGATACGTTCTTTTGATCGCCCGTTATTGCATTTTAATGCAATGTCGCGGCGACCAAAAAACGTAATTCTGGTGTTTCGAATTTTTTTCCCGCTACGCTGTTTAGCATGCAGGTTAATGCTTTTTTTTTAATTGATAGATCGGGCAATTCTGAGCGCGGTGATACCAAATATGTGTAGATTTGATATTTTTTTATTGATTTATTTTGATTGGGGCGAAAGGGGGGTGATTTAAACTTTTAAATTTTTTTAATTTTTTTAACATTTTTTTCAACTTTTTTTTTTTACTTTTGCCATGCTTCAATAGCCTCCATGGGAGGCTAGAATCAGGCACAACGTGATCGCCTCTGCTACATAGCAGCGATCTGCTGATCGCTGCTATGTAGCAGAAATGCAGGTGTGCCGTGAGCGCCGACCACAGGGTGGCGCTCACAGCCACCGGCGATCAGTAATCATAGAGGTCTCAAGGACCTCTATGGTTACAATGGAGACGCATCGCCAACCCCCGATCATGTGACGGGGGTCGGCGATGACGTCATTTCCGTCCGCCCGGCCGGAAGCGGTAGTTAAATGCCGCTGTCTGCGTTTGACAGCGGCATTTAACTAGTTAATAGGTGCGGGCAGATCGCGATTCTGCCCGCGCCTATTACGGGCACATGTCAGCTGTTCAAAACAGCTGACATGTCCCGGCTTTGATGCGGGCTCACCGCGGAGCCCTGCATCAAAGCAGGGGATCTGACCTTGGACGTACTATCCCGTCCAAGGTCAGATAGGGGTTAAAAAATGATGCTGATGTAAAGTATACTGGTGGTAAATGCTATTTATTACCAATTTTGTATGATATGACTGTTATAAGAGCATAAAAATTAAGTTTAAAAATTGCCCATTTTTCTAAATGTTTGTCAAAATAAACAACTCATCAACCTAAATTTACTACTATCATAATGTACAATGAGTCAAGAAAAAATAGAGGATTACAAAGTTATTGCCATATAAAGTGACACAGATAAAATTAGAAAAATTTGTCCTGGCCAGCAAGGTATGAAGAGGTCCACGGGTTAGAGAGCAAATAAGAAACTATAAAAAAGTGCTTTTTCCAATGAGAAGGCAACCACCAGACAGTTTCATAAAAGCGAGAATGATTTAATAAAATAGAAGAATAGTTTTTGCAATATGACTAAATGATGTTAAGAATGGTTTTCTTATTACTTGCCTGTTGAGGGAGATTAGTTCAAAGGTATGTGCATAAACATCTCATGTGGCTTGAATGCATTTCTACTATAGGCATTGTTCTCTTTTCTTAGTTTTAGCATAAGCTAGAGGAAAATAATTGATTTTGATTATAAGACTTGAAAAGCTCTGAGCTTAGAATGCCAAATCAATACAATGGATAATGAACCATTGTTATATTTTGTGAAAAAAAGATAATACAGGAAAAACCTAGAACTTTTATGCATAAATAATAAAAGATGAACCTTCTGAAGTAGGTGAGATCATCAATAAAAAAATATCTACACATGCAATAAAATTGTACACCTCAATGAAAAAGCTAGTACATTAAAGTAATACAGCTGAACACACCCTGTAATATTAAAAGGGATGTTACAGAATGTAAAGTATTCAAGAAACTGAAAATGGGTGCAAAATGTAAAAATAAACTGTGCAATACATTTTCATGTTTCTTACAATATATGTATATTGGCCTTCTTCTTCTTCTTGAGATGACCAGACCGATAGAATATTAATTTCACAGCATCTTGGAGCATCTCAGAGTAATTTAATTATAATACGTTATTGAACTATCAGTATGGATGTTAATTTTTTTATTTCTATAGATACCATTTTCAAAATTCTTAAAGATTCAGACATTTTTAGGTTTTCCACTTAATTTCTTTCCTCTCCAATTTCAAGAGCCAAAATGTTTTTGTTTTTCCATCAGCATAGTGGTATGAGGACTTTTTTCTGCTTTTGTGTGATAAGCTATACTTAAAAAAAAAAAAAGTATGTTTGTGAAATGGGAAACTTATTTCACTGCTGTATACTCATAGTTAGTTTAGAGACCCTCAGTAAGGCCTAATTGTGGGACTTGGCCCTCCAAGTCATTAGAAGTAAAGAAATGCCCAACTGTTGTGAGCATAAACAATTATGTTTGCTACCATGTGATCATTTTTCTTATATAATTTAAAGATAAATGAAGTTCCCATTGGAAATCTACATCAGCTGCCTCATTCTCAGATATGTTATGAAAATTTTAGCCATCAGGCCTTTATCAGTACACTGTCCATAACACAGTTTCTCAAAGCATTGTATGTGAGAAAGGAATATATTAGACCAAATATGAATCATTAAGAAAATATTAAAGATAATATGAGAGAATGAGACTAGTTAATACTAAAAAAAATTGAATTTAGAAAAAATATTAACCCCTTTAATACAAATTTCCCACTTTTGCAAATGGCATAACTTCTAGATTGGGTTAGTTGGTATGCACTCCAGGGCTTAGATGGAACTCTCTTAGGACTTATTTGCATCATGAGCTCTCCTTGTTATTGATATTTTTTTTTGTGATACATTTGACAGTTTGAGCACTTGTTATTGTATTTACTAGGGAAGTGTGGTAACCAAAAAAAATGGCTGTTCTGGTATTTTATTCTTTTTTAAATGTGGTTTAAATAAATTTAAATCTGCAATTGTCAAACATTTGCTGGTGCTCAGATTAACCCCTTTACCCCCAAAGGTGGTTTGCATGTTAATGATCGGGCTAATTTTTACACCACTGTCCCTTTATGTGGTTATAACTCTGGAGCGCTTCAACGGATCCTGGTGATTCTGACAATGTTTTCACGAAACATAGTGTACTTCATGATAGTTGTGACATTTATTTGATATCACTTGCATTTATTTGTGAAAAAATGGTAATTTGGCAAAAATTTTGAAAATTTTGCAATTTACCAAATTTGAATTTTTATGCCCTTAAATCACAGAGATATGTCACACAAAATTCTTAATAAGTAACATTTCCCACATGTCTACTTTACATCAGCACAAATTTGGAGCCCAATTTTTTTTTTGTTAGGTAGTTATAAGGGTTAAATTTGACCAGCAATTTCTCATTTTTACAACACTTTTTTTTCTTAGGGACCACATCACATTTGAAGTCATTTTGAAGGGTCTATATGATAGAAAATAACCAAGTGTGACACCATTCTAATAACTGCACCCCTCAAGGTGCTCAAAACCACATACAAGAAGTTTATTAACCCTTCAGGTGTTTCACAGGAATTTTTGGAATGTTTAAAAAAATGAACATTTAACTTTTTTTCACAAAAAAATTATTTCAGCTCCAATTTGTTTTATTTTAACAAGGGTAACAGGAGAAGTTGGACCCCAAAAGTTGTTGTACAATTTGTCCTGAGTTTGCCGATACCCAACATGTGGGGGTAAACCACTGTTTGGGCGCATGGCAGAGCTCGGAAGGGAAGGCGCGCCATTTGACTTTTTCAATGCAAAATTGACTGGAATTGAGATGGGACGCCATGTTGAATTTGGAAAGCCCCTGATGTGCCTAAACATTGAAACCCCCCACAAATGACATCATTTTGGAAACTAGACTACCTAAAGAACTTATCTAGATGTGTGGTGCGCACTTTGACGAACCAAGTGCTTCACAGAAGTTTATAATGCAGAGCCGTAAAAATAAAAAATCATATTTTTTCACAAAAATAATATTTTCACCCCCAATTTTTTATTTTCCCAAGGGTAAGAGAAGAAATTGGACTACAAAAGTTGTTGTGCAATTTGTCCTGAGTACGCTGATACCCCATATGTGGGGGTAAACCACTGTTTGGGTGCATGGCAGAGCTCGGAAGGGAAGGAGCACCGTTTGATTTTTCAATGCAAAATTGACTGGAATTGAGATGGGACACCATGTTGCATTTGGAGAGCCCCTGATGTGCCTAAACAGTGGAAACCCCCAATTCCAACTGAAACCCTAACCCAAACACACCTCTAACCCCAACCACACCCCGAACCCCAACACACCCCTAACCCTAATCCAAACCTTGACCCTAACCACACCACTAACCCTGACACACCCCTAACCCTAATCCCTACTGTAAATGTAATCCAAACCCTAGCCCTAACCTTAGCCCTGACCCTAAGCCTAGCCCCAACCCTAACCCTAGCCCTAACCCTAGCCCTAACCCTAGCCCTAACCCTAACCCTAACCCTAACCATAATCCTTGCCCTGACCCTAACCCTAGCCCTAATCCTAACCCTAGCCCCAGCCCTAACCCTAGCCTTAACCCAAACCCTAACCTTAGCCCTAACCATAATGAAAAAAGGGAAATAAATACATTTTTTAATTTTTCCCTAACTAAGGGGGCGATGATTTACTTTTATAGTGGGTTTCCAGCGGATTTTTATGATTGGCAGCCGTCACACACTAAAAGACGCTTTTTATTGCAAAAAATATTTTTTTGCGTCACCACTAGTGTTGAGTGATACCTTCCGATATTTGAAAGTATCGGTATCGGATGGGATCGGCCGATATCCAAAAAATATTGGATATCGCCGATACTGATACCCAATACCAATGCAGGTCAATGGGACACAAATATCAGAAGTGATCCTGGATGGTTCCCAGGGTCCGAAGGAGAGGAAACTCTCCTTCAGGCGCTGGGATCCATATTCATGTAAAAAATAAAGAATAAAAATAAAAAATATGGATATACTTACCCCTCCGGTGAACCCTGGCTGTCACCGCTGCAAGCGTCTGCCTCCGTTCCTAAGAATGCAGAGAGTGAAGGACCTTCGATGACGTCGCAGTCAGGTGACCGGTCACCTGACCGCTCACGTGACCACGACGTCATCGAAGGTCCTTCACTCTCTGCATTCTTAGGAACGGAGGCAGACGCTTGCAGCTGTGACAGCCAGGGTTCTTCGGAGGGGTGAGTATATCCATATGTTTTATTTTTATTCTTTTTTTTTACATGAACATGGATCCCAGGGCCTGATGGAGAGTCTCCTCTCCTCCAGACCCTGGGAACCATACCCACTGCACACGCCAAAGATGACTGGGAACTTATAGGAACTTCCGATTTCCGATATCGCAAAAATATCGGAACTCGGTATCGGAATTCCGATACAGCAAATATCACCCGATACCCGATATTTGCTGTATCGGAATGCTCAACACTAGTCACCACATTTTGAGAGCTATAATTTTTCCATATTTTGGTCCACAGAGTCATGTGAGGTCTTGTTTTTTGTGGGACGAGTTGATGTTTTTATTGGTTACATTTTCGAGCACGTGACATTTTTTGATCGCTTTTTATTCATATTTTTGTGAGGCAGAATGACCAAAAGCCAGCTCTTCATGAAATTCTTTTTGCGGGGGGCATTTATACCGTTCAACGTTTGGTAAAATGGATAAAGTAGTTTTATTCTTCGGGTCAGTACGATTACAGCAATACCTCATTTTTTTAAGTTTTGGCGCTTTTATACAATAAAAACTATTATATAGATAAAATAATTATTTTTGCATCACTTATCCTGAGGACTATAACTTTTTTATTTTTTTACTGATGAGGCTGTATGGTGGCTTGTTTTTTGCGGGACAAGATGACATTTTCAGCAGTACCCTGGTTATTTATATCCGTCTTTTAGATCGCATGTTATTCCACTTTTTGTTTGCCGGTATGATAATAAAATGCTGTTTTTTGCCTCCTTTTGTTTTTTTATTGTGTTCACTGAAGGGGTTAACTAGTGGGACAGTTTTATAGGTCGGGTCATTACGGATGCGGCGATACTAAATATTTGTACTTTTATGATTTTTTTATTTAGTATATATATATAAATATATATATATATACAGTGGGGCAAAAAAGTATTTAGTCAGTCAGCAATAGTGCAAGTTCCACCACTTAAAAAGATTAGAGGCGTCTGTAATTTACATCATAGGTAGACCTCAACTATGGGAGACAAACTGAGAAAAAAAAATCCAGAAAATCACATTGTCTGTTTTTTTAACAATTTATTTGCATATTATGGTGGAAAATAAGTATTTGGTCAGAAACAAACAATCAAGATTTCTGGCTCTCACAGACCTGTAACTTCTTCTTTAAGAGTCTCCTCTTTCCTCCACTCATTACCTGTAGTAATGGCACCTGTTTAAACTTGTTATCAGTATAAAAAGACACCTGTGCACACCCTCAAACAGTCTGACTCCAAACTCCACTATGGTGAAGACCAAAGAGCTGTCAAAGGACACTAGAAACAAAATTGTAGCCCTGCACCAGGCTGGGAAGACTGAATCTGCAATAGCCAACCAGCTTGGAATGAAGAAATCAACAGTGGGAGCAATAATTAGAAAATGGAAGACATACAAGACCACTGACAATCTCCCTCGATCTGGGGCTCCACGCAAAATCCCACCCCGTGGGGTCAGAATGATCACAAGAACGGTGAGCAAAAATCCCAGAACCACGCGGGGGGACCTAGTGAATAAACTGCAGAGAGCTGGGACCAATGTAACAAGGCCTACCATAAGTAACACACTACGCCACCATGAACTCAGATCCTGCAGTGCCAGACGTGTCCCACTGCTTTAGCCAGTACATGTCCGGGCCCGTCTGAAGTTTGATAGAGAGCATTTGGATGATCCAGAGGAGTTTTGGGAGAATGTCCTATGGTCTGATGAAACCAAACTGGAACTGTTTGGTAGAAACACAACTTGTCGTGTTTGGAGGAAAAAGAATACTGAGTTGCATCCATCAAACACCATACCTACTGTAAAGCATGGTGGTGGAAACATCATGCTTTGGGGCTGTTTCTCTGCAAAGGGGCCAGGACGACTGATCTGGGTACATGAAAGAATGAATGGGGCCATGTATCGTGAGATTTTGAGTGCAAACCTCCTTCCATCAGCAAGGGCATTGAAGATGAAACGTGGCTGGGTCTTTCAACATGACAATGATCCAAAGCACACCGCCAGGGCAACGAAGGAGTGGTGGAACTTGCACTATTGCTGACTGACTAAATACTTTTTTGCCCCACTGTATATAGTGGGGCAAAAAAGTATTTAGTCAGTCAGCAATAGTGCAAGTTCCACCACTTAAAAAGATGAGAGGCGTCTGTAATTTACATCATAGGTAGACCTCAACTATGGGAGACAAACTGAGAAAAAAAAATCCAGAATATCACATTGTCTGTATTTTTAACATTTATTTGCATATTATGGTGGAAAATAAGTATTTGGTCAGAAACAAAATTTCATCTCAATACTTTGTAATATATCCTTTGTTGGCAATGACAGAGGTCAAACGTTTTCTGTAAGTCTTCACAAGGTTGCCACACACTGTTGTTGGTATGTTGGCCCATTCCTCCATGCAGATCTCCTCTACAGCAGTGATGTTTTTGGCTTTTCGCTTGGCAACACGGACTTTCAACTCCCTCCAATGGTTTTCTATAGGGTTGAGATCTGGAGACTGGCTAGGCCACTCCAGGACCTTGAAATGCTTCTTACGAAGCCACTCCTTCGTTGCCCTGGCGGTGTGCTTTGGATCATTGTCATGTTGAAAGACCCAGCCACGTTTCATCTTCAATGCCCTTGCTGATGGAAGGAGGTTTGCACTCAAAATCTCACGATACATGGCCCCATTCATTCTTTCATGTACCCGGATCAGTCGTCCTGGCCCCTTTGCAGAGAAACAGCCCCAAAGCATGATGTTTCCACCACCATGCTTTACAGTAGGTATGGTGTTTGATGGATGCAACTCAGTATTCTTTTTCCTCCAAACATGACAAGTTGTGTTTCTACCAAACAGTTCCAGTTTGGTTTCATCAGACCATAGGACATTCTCCTAAAACTCCTCTGGATCATCCAAATGCTCTCTAGCAAACTTCAGACGGGCCCAGACATGTACTGGCTTAAGCAGTGGGACACGTCTGGCACTGCAGGATCTGAGTCCATGGTGGCGTAGTGTGTTACTTATGGTAGGCCTTGTTACATTGGTCCCAGCTCTCTGCAGTTCATTCACTAGGTCCCCCCGCGTGGTTCTGGGATTTTTGCTCACCGTTCTTGTGATCATTCTGACCCCACGGGGTGGGATTTTGCGTGGAACCCCAGATCGAGGGAGATTATCAGTGGTCTTGTATGTCTTCCATTTTCTAATTATTGCTCTCACTGTTGATTTCTTCACTCCAAGCTGGTTGGCTATTGCAGATTCAGTCTTCCCAGCCTGGTGCAGGGCTACAATTTTGTTTCTGGTGTCCTTTGACAGCTCTTTGGTCTTCACCATAGTGGAGTTTGGAGTCAGACTGTTTGAGGGTGTGCAAAGGTGTCTTTTTATACTGATAACAAGTTTAAACAGGTGCCATTACTACAGGTAATGAGTGGAGGAAAGAGGAGACTCTTAAAGAAGAAGTTACAGGTCTGTGAGAGCCAGAAATCTTGATTGTTTGTTTCTGACCAAATACTTATTTTCCACCATAATATGCAAATAAAATGTTAAAAAAACAGACAATGTGATTTTCTGGATTTTTTTGTCTCAGTTTGGCTCCCATAGTTGAGGTCTACCTATGATGTAAATTACAGACGCCTCTCATCTTTTTAAGTGGTGGAACTTGCACTATTGCTGACTGACTAAATACTTTTTTGCCCCACTATATATATATATATATATTAGGAATTTTTTACACATGTAAATATTTATTTTTACACTATAACATTGCCCTGGGGGGGCATCATGTTATAGTGTAAGAACGCTGATCTGACGTGCACTCCTGGAGGCTTCCCGGTGCCTGCTCTGACGAGGCGCTGGTAAGCCACCTCCCTGCAGGAACTGGATGCAGCCCTGCCCCCCTTTTGGATCCGGGGCCTGCAGGGAGAAGAAGGTAGGAGACCCTTGGAGCAACACAATCACATCGCATTGCTCCGAGGGTCTCAGGGAAGCCCGCAGGGAGCCCCCTCCCTGCGCGATGCTTCCTTATAACGCCGGAACACTGCGATCATGTTTGATCGCAGTGTGCCGGGGGTAATGTGCTGGGGGCGGTCCGTGACTGCTCCTGGCACGTAGTGACGGATGTCAGCTGCGATAGCAGCTGACTCCCGGCTGCGATTTGCCACCTCCCTCATGAGCGCGGCCGATTGCTATGACGTACTATCCCATTGGTGGGCATACGGGCCCACCCTTCCTCGCCGGGATAGTACGTCTAATATCAGAAAGGAGTTAAATGCTTGAATCCTTGCCTCAGATATTTGGCGCCTTTTATGGAGCCATCAAAAATGCGGAGATTCCTTGCAAGTCACTGTAATGCCGTAGACATCTTGTTAGTGGCATGTCTGTGATTGGCTAGCCATATTACCTCATCAGAAGTTATAAAAGGACTGGAGCCACCATGCTCAGCTCATTGATGTCTTTGCACAACTAAGGGACAGTTGTGATTGGAAGGAGGGAGTAGTCGTCTAAGCCTGTATGTGCACAGTTATTAATCAGAGTGCTCATGTGATGCTACTGGTGCTGGTGATGGTGGAACTATCATACTAAAAGTCCTTCCAAGGGCTAATCTTGTCCTCTTTCTGTTTCTATGCAAAACATTCTGCATTTAGCCTAGGAACAAATGTTAGAGCAAAGAGAGTGGTTGAATACAACCTCTAACAAGAATTAATGTTAGGGTTGGTGGATTGCGCTAAATAAAATAAATAATTAAGCGCAATCAACACCCAGGGTCCACCGTGCAGAGATGGAAAACTGCTGCTAGTAAGCAGTGATGGAACACATGGCGAGCGATTGACTGTACACACTGGGTTAACGTCACTCAGTGTGAACAGAATGCTGAGTTCCAAACTCTGTTATTCCATAGGAAGGAACAGTACAAACGAGTACTAAGTGCTTTATCCTGTTAAATGGCACAGGCCAAACACATGAACTGAACTCGCACACAGAAATGAAACAGATGCTCTGCAACTGAGCTTTCACTTGCACACAGAAATGAAACAGATGCTCTGCAACTGAGCTGTGTCATTTGCACACAGAAACAAAACTAATGTTCTGCAATTGAACTGTGTCACTCGCGCACAGAAATAAAACAGATTCTCTGAGCATAATACCTTGACTAGGGTTGAGCTTGCTCTTAAACTCTACTTTGCTAACTGCACACATGCAGGTAATAGATGCTAAGCCAAATGGATAATTTCACCCACTGATGCCTGATGTTAGCTGCCTGCCTACATGTACAGTCCCAAAGCTTAGACAGGCACACGACATTTGAAGACAGAGTGGAAGAGTCTACACTACCATAGCCACACACAAATGATACTAGTGCGCCTGCATTCACCACTGGGGGTTTTTTATAAATAAGAATCTGCCCAAAACACTTATGCCCAGACAGGGCGAGACATCGCAAGCGGGCCAATCCGTAGCTGCCACATCGCGAACTTGCTCAGAAGGGAAAACTTTGGACTTAGGCTCCAAAGTGGCAGGCTGCTCCTGTAAAACACTGGTTACAAATGCCTTGGCAGGAGAGCCTGCAGTAACCAACCATATACCAAGAGCCTGAGCTGGATGTTGGGACCAACGTCTAAGCTTGGAAGCACCTGCTGCAGCCGAGCCCAAATGGGAGACTGCCGAGGCACACAAGGCTTGGGATCTACCCCATGCAGTGGGAGAATCCCGGCACCTAGCACTTAGGCTGCTGTCACACTAGCAGTATTTGGTCAGTATTTTACATCAGTATTTGTAAGCCAAAACCAGGAATGGAACAATTAGAGAAAAAGTATACTAGAAACATATGCACCACTTCTGCATTTATCATCCACTCCTGGTTTTGGCTTACAAATACTGATGTAATACTGATGTAAAATTCTGACCAAATACTGCTAGTGTGACGGCAGCCTTAGGGTTTTGTAGTCTATTGCTAAATATATAGCTGCTGCTGGTGACCACATTTTTATTTTTTTTTAAATTGACTATATTGTCATTCTTACATTTTAATGTACTTTGTGTAAAATTACAGTGCTTTGAAATTTTTAAAAACCGCTTGTCCTGCTACAGTGCACAACATTTTTGCCTCCAAAAATTGAGTATTGTTATTTATAAAGGTTACAACAAGCTTTGTGTAAAATTACGATTATTCAAAATTTGTAACAATTGCTTGGCCTGCTACAGTTCTAGTGATGAGCGAGTGTGCTCTTTACTTGAGTTTTCTGAGCATGCTTGGGTGTTCTCCGGGTATCTTGGGCATGCTCGTAGATTATATTTGAGTCCCTTCAGCTGCATGATTTGCAGCTGTTAGATAACTTGAGCACATGCAAGAATAGCCTGTTTGCTAGGGAATCCCCCATGTATTCAGGCTGTCTAGCAGCCGCAAATCATGCAGACATAATCTACGAGCATGCCCAAGATACCCAGAGAACACCCAAGCATGCTCGAAAAACTCAAGTAATGAGCAAAATCGCTCATCACTATACAGTTCACAACATTTATTGTCCCAAAAATGTATTATTTTTGATCCATACAGTTTAATGTGCTTCGGGTAAAATGACAGTTGTTTGAAATTTTTAAAAACTGCTTGGCCTGCTCCAGGTGACCATTTTTTTGTCCAAAATTTGACTATTGTCATTCTAAGTTTTTAATGTGCTGTGCATAAAATTTATTTTGAAAAACTGCTTGGCCTTCTACAAGTGACCACATTTATTGTTCCAAAACTTGACTATTGTCATTCATATAGTTTAACGTGCTTTGTGTGAAATTTTGGTGGTTTGAGCTTTTTAAAAATAGCTAGGCCTTCTACAGGTGGCATTTTTTTATGTAAAAAAATAAGATTCAATTAATCAATGAAACTTGGTTTCCAGATACCTAACAATTACATAATGCATATGGCGTGTGGTGAGAGACAAGGAAGTGTAAGTGCTGATGATGGTGCATACAGATTTTGAGGACATAGGGCAGGTGCAACTGTGCCTGTTGCTGGAGCACAAGCATGATACATAACTTTGTGTTCTACATTTGCAGAGAAGCATGGAACACCACTTCTGAAGCCACACCTGTGCAAACAGGTGGTTGGTTGGATAACAGATAATTATTCCAGCATGTTTGCCAGCACCACCCAGTGTTCCACATGGTCGAGTTTCACCTCCCAATAGTCTGGATGGACAAGTACTTGTGGTCAGGGACATTACTTTTCCCTAACTGCACACTGCTACTGTGCAGGTGAACATTTTGGAGGCTGGGGCTGAATCCCACCCTGTCAGACCCAAAAATGACAGTGATCGCATATAGGTCTAGAAAAGAGGCATTGATCAGTACTTAACAGGTACCATAAGGAAGAAGCCTGGTAGGTGAAACGGCACTGTTGGGTTGGCGGCACGGGCGCAGTACAATACGCTTTGCACTAATGTAAGGTTTGCTGACTTTTATGTGCACATTCATTTGTGGTGCATATTGTATTGCATAAACTTTGTATTTAGACTTGGTCTCTTACGTTCATTAAGTTAGTACATATGTGCCTTTAATACACTGATACATATACAGCATTTTGCAGCATGGTTAGATCCCTATAAAATTGAGGATACATTTTTTGCTTTTGGAGACTACTAGGTCTTCATATGACCGTATGTCTTTAGCACTTTTGCACCTTATTGCATTTTTTGTACATTTTTGCAGACCTTTAGTTAAAATTTGGGGAATATAAGGTCATATTCATTCATGTTTATGATGATAATAATAATAATAATAATTATAATTTTATTTATAAAGCGCCAACATATTCCGCAGCGCTTTACAAATTATAGAGGGGACTTGTACAGACAATAGACATTACAGCATAACAGAAATTACAGTTCAAAATAGATACCAAGAGGTATGAGAGCCCTGCTCGCAAGCTTACAAACTGAGGAAAAGGGGAGACACGAGAGGTGGATGGTAACAATTGCTTTAGTTAGTCAGACCAGCCATAGTGTAAGGCTCAAGTGTTCATGTAAAGCTGCATGAACCAGTTAACTGCCTAAGTATGTAGCAGTATAGACACAGAGGGCTATTAACTGCATAAAGTGTATGAGAACATGATGCGAGGAACCCAATTATGTTTTTTTTTATTTTTTAATGGGTTAATGCATTGAGGTGGTAGGCCAATCTGAACAAATGAGTTTTTAGGACATGCTTAAAACTGTGGGGATTGGGGATTAATCGTATTAACCTAGGTAGTGCATTCCAAAGAATTGGCGCAGCATGTGCAAAGTCTTGGAGACGGGAGTGGGAGGTTATGATTATTGAGGATGCTAACCTGAGGTCATTAGCAGAGCGGATGGCACGGGTAGGGTGGTAGACTGAGACCAGAGAGGAGATGTAGGGTGGTGCTGAGCCATGGAGTGCTTTGTGGATGAGGGTAGTAGTTTTGTACTAGATTCTTGAGTGGATGGGTAACCAGTGTAATGACTGGCACAAGGTAGATGCATCGGTGTAACGGTTGGTGAGGAATATGATCCTGGCTGCAACATTCAGGACAGATTGGAGTGGGGAGAGTTTGGTAAGAGGGAGGCCGATTAGTAGAGAGTTACTATAGTCCAGCCGAGAATGAATAAGTTAAGAGTTTTTGCAGAGTCGAAAGTAAGAAAACGGCGAATTCTAGAAATGTTTCTGAGATGCAGATAGGAAGAGCGAGCCAGTGATCGGATGTGGGGGGTGAAAGAAAGCTTGGAATCAAGTATGACCCCAAGGCAGCGGGCATGTTGCTTTGGAGTAATGGTGGAACCGCACATGGAGATGGCAATGTCGGGCAAAGGTAGGTTAGTAGAGGGAGAAACCACAAGGAGTTCAGTTTTTGACAGGTTCAGTTTCAGATAGAGGGAGGACATGATGTTAGAGACAGCGGTAAGACAATTACTGGTGTTTACTAAAAAGGTCAGCGTGATAACAGGAGAAGAAGTGTATAATTGGGTATCATCAGCATAGAGATGGTACTGGAAACCAAATCTACTGATTGTTTGTCCAATAGGGGCAGTATACAACAAGAAGAGGAGGGGGCCTAGGACTGATCCTTGAGGGACCCCAACAGTAAGGAGAAGGTGAGAGGAGGAGGAACCAGCAAAAAATACAGTGAAGGAGCGGTCAGAGAGATAGGAGGAGAACCAGTAGAGAACGGTGTCCTTGAGGTCGATGGAGCGGAGCATAGTGAGGAGGAGCTGATGATCCACAGTGTCGAATGCTGCGGAGAGATCCAAGAGAATTAGCATGGAGTAGTGACCCTTAGATTTAGCAGTTAGTAGGTCATTAGAGACTTTAGTGAGGACAGTTTCAGTAGAGTGTAAAGAGCAGAAACCAGATTGAAGAGGGTCTAGAAGAGAGTTATCTGAGAGATAGTGGGTAAGAGGGGAGTGGACCAGGCGCTCGAGGAGTTTAGAGATCAAGGGAAGATTACAGACAGGTCTATAATTAGCGGTACAGTTTTGATCGAGGGATGGTTTTTTAAGTAATGGATGTATGATGGCATGCTTAAATGAGGATGGAAAAATACCGGAAGTGAGAGAAAGGTTGAATATTTTTGTTAGGTGAGAGGTGACAGCCGGGGAAAGGGACTGGAGGAGATGTGACGGAATGGGGTCACTGGTGCAAGTGGTTGGGCGAGTTTATAGCTGCATATGCTGCTCTTGTGCATTTGCCCTGTTGCTGCTTTGTTTTTAATTGAGATTTCCTCTGTATTTTATGGAAATTTTGGCAAATCAATTTTTTTATTATTTGTTATAATAATAAAATTTTTCTATATTTTATTTTCCTTTCATGCCTTTATTTTCCTATTTCACATATGGGAACACTGTATCACTTTATGGTTAATGAGGTTGTAATACATCATTGTAGGATTTTTGTGATTTATACTTAACAGTGGATACCTGAAAATGACAGTGGTCATTTATAGTATACATAAGATGTATGTGAAGTGCATGAGGAAATGTCCAATGACAACTGTTACACCTTCCAAAAAATTGAAATCTCTCATCTAATGTTGCAGCTAACAGGGCGATCAAGGAGACCATTATCATCTGGGGCTTCAAAGGAGATAATCCTCATCAGGTCTGAATAGAGTTAAGGCAGGAGCCATAACCCTACTAGGCCCTATGGGTCAGTATAATGTCTCTGAACCCCATAACTCTCACCCTTACAAGGGCAGTCCACAGCTCTCCTTCAGTTGGAATCATCTTGCGTGGCATTTTTGAGTAACAGGAGGATGGGGCAGTGGACAATTGGTCTTGATTCTAAGCATGCATATGACCTCCCTTGATGACCTGAAGGGAGAAATGCTTCGGGAGGCACGCAGAGTCCAGCTGAGGGAGAGCTGTGGACTGCCCTTGTAAGTGTGGGATTTATGGTGATTAGTGACATTATTCTGACCAATAAGGCCTTTTAGCGTTAATGTGGCTGTATTATAGTTGCCATCCTTAAATGAAGATGAGATATGTTCACATTTGTATTCATTTTATGCATTAATATATTAAATGTTACGTTTCATCTATTCTCACCAAGGTACCACTAAAATGCTGCTATACCAGAAGGCCATTGTGGAAGATATGTTGAAAATTCTTTTTTATTGGCACCTGTACACACAAGTTTGGATGTGCTATTCATTTTTACCTATCAGTAGCAAACCTTTTTGACATTTTCGCATATATTAGCTAATCTATGCGCTAGGTATCTTCCTTTTTACTGTAATTTTCCATAGCAATATTGCAGTTTCATATCTTCATTGTTTCATTTGTGCATAATGTGGAGTTTTCCTATTTTCTGAGGCAGTAATGAACAATTAACAATTCAGGGTGCATATTTATTCTTTAGTATAGTCATATTTTTTTTAGCTGTGCTGCTGAGGGTTCATTTTCTTTGTCAGGAGGGGGCCAATTTCCAGGGCCCGATCCCATCCTATTAATATCAGACTGCAACTGTCTGTTTAGCTTTTGCTATTAGTAAGTATATTTTTGGGGTGATCCCCCATAATTATCAGTAAGGGCTAAGCAAACAGCTGTTAGCTGTTCTTAATATGCTGGGAACCTTTATGGCTATTGGCCCCTTCTCAGAATAATAACCTTAGCCCCCAGCTGTCAGCTTTCCCTCAGCTGGTTAGTAAAATGAAGGGAGACCCCATGCTATTTAAAAAAAAAAGTATTTAATTAATATACGATATAAACACAGCAGATGCTGACACCAACTCCCATAAGCGTTGCCTGCTCACACTGATCATAGGGAGACTAGGCAACAATGATGAGACTTCTAGTTAGAGCTGCTCCTATGCGGCAGGTGCTGACTACAAATCTCACCAGTGCTAGCTGGTCTCACTAATTACGGTGCCTGGGAACAGTGATAACTGTACTAATTTTTCCCAGGCGCCGATATGTGTCACACTAATGACACATGAATTGCATGTGAAAAACCAGACATGTGTGCACCACCATTGAATACAATGGGTGTGCATGTGTCCTTATTTGTGGTCCTTTAGAATCAGTCTTCAAACGGGAATAAAAACAGACGTGTGAAGTGGACCTTAGGTAAACTGTTCCCAACCATTTCTATCGCCCCTCTGTTATATTTGCAATTGTGTATTTTTCATGAACTAATAAAAACATTTTATTCCACTAAATAATTTGATCAAATTTACCTTTTTAACAAAATGATTTTATGGTTTCAAATTTGTCATGCATTGGTGACATAGCATTCATGCTTCCATGGTGGAAGTAAATCTGAACTTTTTTGTAAACTGCTTCTTTACTGCCAAGAGAGCAGGTTTTGCCTGTAGGAAAAAAAGCAGCAAAAACACAACATGTGAAATTAGCCTTATTTAGGTTCTAGTTCTGTGACTGAGCTAAGATGGACTCATTAACCCCTAAAGACTTAGCAAAGGATTTATAATGGGACTAGAAAATATACATATTTAAAGTGCCATTTTGTAATGGTTTTCAAAATATATACTATGATCATTTATAGTTTTGATGGAATAAATTTGAAGATTTGTGCAGTTTCTGTATAAATCAAATCCCTGAGAAGTCAAAGATGCTTTAAGTATTTTCATTTAATGAGATGACATGAAAATATAAATGGAGAAATATTGAGTGAGGGTAATATTATGAAGACATGAAAACAGCATTAAATCCCATGTTATCTGGCGAAGTCTAGTTAAGATGATAGATTTTTACAGACACTTTGATGTTTAAGTTTTATAGAAAGATTTTTGATCTGGAAAAGTTTAACTTTCAGATGTTTAACACTAGGACTACTGGACTCCTGAACCCTGACTAGAACTACTGCAAGTAAGTAGTCAAAATGACTTTATCAGTAGTCCTAGCGTTAAGTAGTAAAACTAAATACTTTAGTACTGTTATGCATTTGTATTTAATAAGCAATTTTTGGGGGGCAAAGTTTTCAAAATTCTACTGAGCTCTATTTAAATCGTTTTGTCAGGACATACTAACCCTTGATAACTCAGACCTCAGAAAGAACATGGTAATGCCCATAACTCTTTGCTGGTTAAAGTCATAGTAACATAGTAACATAGTAACATAGTTAGTAAGGCCGAAAAAAGACATTTGTCCATCCAGTTCAGCCTATATTCCATCATAATAAATCCCCAGATCTACGTCCTTCTAGAGAACCTAATTGTATGATACAATATTGTTCTGCTCCAGGAAGACATCCAGGCCTCTCTTGAACCCCTCGACTGAGTTCACCATCACCATCTCCTCAGGCAAGCAATTCCAGATTCTCACTGCCCTAACAGTAAAGAATCCTCTTCTATGTTGGTGGAAAAACCTTCTCTCCTCCAGACGCAAAGAATGCCCCCTTGTGCCCGTCACCTTCCTTGGTATAAACAGATCCTCAGCGAGATATTTGTATTGTCCCCTTATATACTTATACATGGTTATTAGATCGCCCCTCAGTCGTCTTTTTTCTAGACTAAATAATCCTAATTTCGCTAATCTATCTGGGTATTGTAGTTCTCCCATCCCCTTTATTAATTTTGTTGCCCTCTTTTGTACTCTCTCTAGTTCCATTATATCCTTCCTGAGCACAGGTGCCCAAAACTGGACACAGTACTCCATGTGCGGTCTAACTAGGGATTTGTACAGAGGCAGTATAATGCTCTCATCATGTGTATCCAGACCTCTTTTAATACACCCCATGATCCTGTTTGCCTTGGCAGCTGATGCCTGGCACTGGCTGCTCCAGGTAAGTTTATCATTAACTAGGATCCCCAAGTCCTTCTCCCTGTCAGATTTACCCAGTGGTTTCCCATTCAGTGTGTAATGGTGATATTGATTCCTTCTTCCCATGTGTATAACCTTACATTTATCATTGTTAAACCTCATCTGCCACCTTTCAGCCCAAGTTTCCAACTTATCCAGATCCATCTGTAGCAGAATACTATCTTCTCTTGTATTAACTGCTTTACATAGTTTTGTATCATCTGCAAATATCGATATTTTACTGTGTAAACCTTCTACCAGATCATTAATGAATATGTTGAAGAGAACAGGTCCCAATACTGACCCCTGCGGTACCCCACTCGTCACAGCTACCCAGTTAGAGACTATACCATTTATAACCACCCTCTGCTTTCTATCACTAAGCCAGTTACTAACCCATTTACACACATTTTCCCCCAGACCAAGCATTCTCATTTTGTGTACCAACCTCTTGTGCGGCACGGTATCAAACGCTTTGGAAAAATCGAGATATACCACGTCCAATGACTCACCGTGGTCCAGCCTATAGCTTACCTCTTCATAAAAACTGATTAGATTGGTTTGACAGGAGCGATTTCTCATAAACCCATGCTGATATGGAGTTAAACAGTTATTCTCATTGAGATAATCCAGAATAACATCCCTCAGAAACCCTTCAAATATTTTACCAACAATAGAGGTTAGACTTACTGGCCTATAATTTCCAGGTTCACTTTTAGAGCCCTTTTTGAATATTGGCACCACATTTGCTATGCGCCAATCCTGCGGAACAGACCCTGTTGCTATAGAGTCCCTAAAAATAAGAAATAATGGTTTATCTATTACATTACTTAGTTCTCTTAGTACTCGTGGGTGTATGCCATCCGGACCCGGAGATTTATCTATTTTAATCTTATTTAGCCGTTTTCGCACCTCTTGGGTTAGATTGGTGACCCTTAATATAGGGTTTTCATTGTTTCTTGGGATTTCACCTAGCATTTCATTTTCCACCGTGAATACCGTGGAAAAGAAGGTGTTTAATATGTTAGCTTTTTCCTCGTCATCTACAACCATTCTTTCCTCACTATTTTTTAAGGGGCCTACATTTTCAGCTTTTATTCTTTTACTATTGATATAGTTGAAGAACAGTTTGGGATTAGTTTTACTCTCCTTAGCAATGTGCTTCTCTGTTTCCTTTTTGGCAGCTTTAGTTAGTTTTTTAGATAAAGTATTTTTCTCCCTATAGTTTTTTAGAGCTTCAATGGTGCCATCCTGCTTTAGTAGTGCAAATGCTTTCTTTTTACTGTTAATTGCCTGTCTTACTTCTTGGTTTAGCCATATTGGGTTTTTCCTATTTCTAGTCCTTTTATTCCCACAAGGTATAAACCGCTTACACTGCCTATTTAGGATGTTCTTAAACATTTCCCATTTATTATCTGTATTCTTATTTCTGAGGATATTGCCCCAGTCTACCAGATTAAGGGCATCTCTAAGCTGGTCAAACTTTGCCTTCCTAAAGTTCAGTGTTTTTGTGACTCCCTGACAAGTCCCCCTAGTGAAAGACAGGTGAAACTGTACAATATTGTGGTCGCTATTTCCTAGATGCCCGACCACCTGCAGATTTGTTATTCTGTCAGGTCTATTAGATAGTATTAGGTCCAAGTCAAAAATCAAAAGATTTTTAAATATATTAAGCATTTGTCTTCTCGACCAATTATCATTAAATAAGAGGAAAAGTAGTTCATTATGGCACTAATGCAGACTCCAATAAATGATTGTCCAGCTTCACATCATAAACTAAGGCTACATTACCACATTGTGTATTTGGTGCGTTTTGTCACTGCAAAAATCAGAGATTTTTACAGCTTCAACAGAGTGAATGGAATTTGTAGATATCTCATATTTGTGGTTTTTACACAGTGTGAATTGAATTGTGGTACTTTTTTGAAATCTGGAATTTCAATTTCTCTTGCGATAAATGTTTTTTATTTGCTCTGAACAGACTTGTGTAAAAAGAGGAAAATTTAAGCCCATTTCTACAGCCGAGTGGCACTAAAACCACATTTAATCCACACAAGACTTTTAGTAATCTATAATATAACGCTGGGAGCATGACTCTGTCCGAATCCTTTATAGACTGCGCAAGCGCAAGCGCCGGCGCAGTCTTGGCCTCACAGAGTGATGCTCCCAGGAGATCGCGGTATGCATAAACACTGAACGCACACCGCGATCTCCACCGGAGAGTCAGGGACCGCCAGGAGGGTGAGTATATTCACCTGTCCCCCGTTCCAGCGCAGCGTGCGGCTCCGTCTCCCGGGTCCTCTGCTGTGACGTTCCCAGTTCAGAGGGCACGATGACGCGCTTAATGCGCGCCGGCGCCGCCCTCTGACTGAACAGTCACAGCCAGAGGAGCCGGAAGATGGCGGCGCGCAGCACTGGAACGGGACAGACAGGTGAGTATAGCAAGTGCTGGGGGCCTGAGCTAGCGGTGACTCCGGCACCTGACACCCAAAGCGCGCTGGTGTCCCCGCCTGCTCAGGCCCCCAGCACTCGGCGCCCAGCGACCATAGGTGATTATGGTATTTTTTTTTTATATATATGGCAGCAGCATACGGGCATATATAATGGAGCATATTATGGGGGGCATATAATTCAATGTTGGCGCAGGATGGGAGCAGCACATGACAGAACGGGGGCGCAGGATGGGAGCAGCACATGACAGAACGGGCGCAGGATGGCAGAAGCACATGACAGAACGGGCGCAGGATGGCAGAAGCACATGACAGAACGGGCGCAGGATGGCAGCAGCACGTGACAGAATGGGCGCAGGATGGTAGCAGCACATGACAGAACGGGGGCGCAGGATTGGAGCAGCACCTGACAGAACGGGCGCAGGATGGCAGCAGCACATGACAGAACAGGGGCGCAGGATGGCAGCAGCACATGACAGAATGGGAGCGCAGGATGGGAGCAGCACATGACAGAACGGGGGCACAGGATGGCACAAGCACATGACAGAACGGGCGCAGGATGGGAGCAGCACATGACAGAACGGGGGCGCAGGATGGCAGCAGCACATGACAGAACGGGGGCGCAGGATGGGAGCAGCACATGACAGAACGGGGGCGCAGGATGGGAGCAGCACATGACAGAACGGGGGCGCAGGATGGGAGCAGCACATGACAGAACAGGGGCGCAGGATGGGAGCAGCACATGACAGAACAGGGGCGCAGGATGGGAGCAGCACATGACAGAATGGGGCGCAAGAAGGGAGCAGCACATGACAGAACGGGGCACAGGATGGGAACAGCATATGACAGAACGGGCGAATGATGGCAGCAGCACATGACAAAACGGGCGCAGGATGGGAGCAGCACATGACAGAACGGGGGCGTAGGATGGCAGCAGCACATGACAGAACGGGCGCAGGACGGGAGCAGCACAATACAGAACGGGGGCGCAAGATGGGAGCTGTACATGACAGAACGGGGGCGCAGGATGGGAGCAGCACATGACAGAACGGGGGCACAAGATGGGAGCAGCACATGACAGAACGGGGCGCAGGATGGGAACAGCACATGACAGAACGGGCGCACGATGGCAGCAGCACATGACAAAACGGGCGCAGGATGGGAGCAGCACATGACAGAACGGGGGCGCAGGATGGCAGCAGCACATGACAGAACGGGCGCAGGATGGGAGCAGCACATGACAGAACGGGGGCGCAGGATGGCAGCAGCACATGACAGAACGGGGCGCAGGATGGGAACAGCACATGACAGAACGGGGCGCAGGATGGGAACAGCACATGACAGAACGGGCGCACGATGGCAGCAGCACATGACAAAACGGGCACAGGATGGGAGCAGCACATGACAGAACGGGGGCGCAGGATGGCAGCAGCACATGACAGAACGGGCGCAGGATGGGAGCAGCACATGACAGAACGGGGGCACAAGATGGGAGCAGCACATGACAGAACGGGGCGCAGGATGGGAACAGCACATGACAGAATGGGGCGCAGGATGGGAACAGCACATGACAGAACGGGTGCAGGATGGGAGCAGCACATGACAGAACGGGGGCGCAAGATGGGAGCAGCACATGACGGAACGGGGCACAGGATGGGGGCAGCACATGACAGGATGGGAGCAGCAAATGACAGAATGGAGGCGCAGGATGGGTGCAGAACATGTCAGAATGGAGGCGCAGGATGGGTGCAGCACATGTCACAATGGGGGCGCAGGATGGGAGCAGCACATGACAGAATGGGGGCGCAGGATGGGTGCAACACATGACAGAATGGGGGCGCAAGATGGGTGCAGAACATGTCAGAATGGAGGCGCAGGATGGGTGCAGAACATGTCAGAATGGGGGTGCAGGATGGGAGCAGCACATGTCACAATGGGGGCGCAGGATGGAAGCAGCACATGACAGAATGGGGGCGCAGGATGGGTGCAACACATGACAGAATGGGGGCGCAAGATTGGTGCAACACATGGCAGGATGGGGGCGCTGGATGGGTGCAGCACATGACAGGATGGGGACGCAGGATGGAGCAGCACATGTCAGAATGGGGGTGCAGGATGGGAGCAGCACATGTCAGAATGGGGGTGCAGGATGGGTGCAGCACATGTCAGGATGGGGATGCAGGATGGAGCAGCTCATGACAGGATGGGGACTCAGGATGGAGCAGCACATACCAGTATGGAGACCATATACCAATATAGATGCTAGCCACCCGGGCGTAGAACGGGTTCAATAGCTAGTTTATATATAAGCTAAGCAGCAGGGAGTATACAAAACAAGCAGCAATATGTAAACCATGATGTGACTTCTGAATTGGTGCCTGTCCTTCCTGCCCCTGTTTCTGTCATCAGGCAGTGTTGCATTCTTGCATTCAGCGATGTGGGGGTGACAGTTCTATTTTTCTGTTCTCTGGGACTTGTGGCCCTATCCATACTGAGAAACATAGCGTTAACTGCTATGGGGTTTGGGTGGAGCTGCAAGCTATTTAAGTTCCTGAAATCCTGCTGTCCAGTGTTAGTTTTATTTTGACCTGTTTTTGTGTAACTTGTGCTTTGCACCTTGCTATTCTCCCAGTGGACAGCCCTGTGTTTTTAACTCAACTTGCTTTTTAAATATCATTCTATATAATCTTGTCCCTACCCCAACCTCTTGATTCTGACCCAGGAACCTGACAAATCTCTTGCCTCTAATTTGCTCTTCCGGATATCAGCTCTTCCATGGAAACAATACAGAGGACCCCGTTTTAAGTCTCAATTGCTGTACAGGGGTTAAAGGGTGAAGCCTATCGTTACTCTGGAAACTGCCAGGCAGAGTGGCTTGTGCAAAGTCTTTCCGAGGTAGCCTTTTTGAGCCTACGGCCTCTGACAAATATAACACATGACATGCCAGAAAGAGACAAATATTACAGCTTAAAAATGCAAAAACTCAAAATTTACCCAATTTATTTTTTTCATACCAAATAGGAGTTGTCACCAGAGCTTTCATGACCTTGAATGCTGTGTAAACTTTTATTGACATAAATAAATACATCACCATTTCTCAGGCCTTTTTGGTCTGTTTCAAGGCATGTACAATTCTTTTATGAATGAGGATAAGTTGTTCTATAGTATATGTACATTAAAGAAAGACATAATAGCCACCCTCTTAGAGATGTGCTAACTCAAACTTAAAAATTTGGTGTTTGTACTGGACAGTTAGTGTTTGCTGTTTTACCACTGAATATGGACTTCCTCCGGAAGTCTGTTGCAATGTTCGGGGTTCCGAGTAAAGTTCATTGCAGAGAGAGAATTTCTCTCCAGATCCAAAGTCCGTATCTATATTGTTTTCAATGAGGTTTGGGTTCTGGTTCAAGTTTGAGTACAGTTCTGGTACCCGAACCGAACTTTGGACTAGAGTTCCATTCGGGTACTAGATCCCGCACTTCCACTGGTCCAATCATCCCTACTTCCTGTTACTGCACAACTTCTTTGAACAAAAGACTCTAGAAAGTTGTGCCTTCTCCCTTCTTGATAAATGAAATCCTACACTAGCAGAGACATTTATGAAAGTAACCTCAACACTCAGGCTCCACACAATTCTGCAGAACAATGATGTATACAACCAAGTATGTGCATTGTGTATTAAAAGTAATCATCTTTTGTAGCACTAAAAAGAATGCAGGTATAGATCTTTTATTAAATTCCAGGTCAATTTGCTTACAGAGATTTTTGGAGCACAACATCTACATGAACTTTTGGAAACAAAATTCATGGATATGTTTTTCTTGTATTAAATGGGACACAAGTCTATTTCTTTTCACGGAATGTAATTTTCACATAGAGCAGCCACGTACATATTCTATTATCATTGAAATTTGTTCTCTGTACACTTTTTGCTAATGGCTTAATAACATGTGCATAGAGTAGGAGCATTGTACTACTTGGATGTTTGCTTAGATACCATCACAAACTCTTAAGTGCACAGAATCCCACCACAAGAAGACAAAATGCTCCTAAAATACATGTATTAATACTGTAATATTTCAATACAAAGTTTGTGAGGTAGAGGTCATCTTTAAAGGAAATCGAGCAAGCTTGTGAAACAAAGCTATATACAGGCTACCCTCCACAAGATTCCAGAATATAGGGACGGCTTTGTTTCTTTGAAAAATGCACTTCATTTACAAAGTTGGCATCATTTTAATCCCTGCACAATGTCTGTGATTCATTAAAGCTTTTACATCAATAAACTGGTGTAAAAAGCTTTGAAAAGTCGCACAATTTGTGCGTCACACAATGCTCTGCAAAAATGTTGTGACTTTTACCATTTCACACAATGGACAGAAATGGGGTGGGAAATGGGCATTATAGGTTGTAGCAACCCCTAATTGTCAAATTAATGATGACCAGTACTGTTCCTTATGCCACAAATGTTACTCCAGTTTCTATCGTGAGTAAAATTTATATCGAGGCACAAAAGGAACAGCACATCACTTCATGACTCACTTGATTCATAAAAGATGTGTGCTTTTCAATTAGCACCTCATACTCTACCCTGTCCTTTCATCAAGATTGGTGTGAAAAATGATAGTCTAGATGAATCCAGACCAATTTGTTGACCACTTTGTTGGATAGCCTGGTGAGGACAATAGCAGCATGGAGCTATTTATGTCAGTGCACTCACACAATATATGTCCATGATGGCAGTATGATAATGCAATCCAGGAAACTACAGCACATGAACTTCACCATTAATCCAGTAATTTTTACAGGGCAGGAAATAAGATGATGAAAGCATATTAAACCTATTATAAAATGTAACTGTATCCAAAATAAGTTTTTCAGTGTGTAATATGGAAGGTCCAAAGCAGACAAAAAAGAGCAAGGGCCATTAAGGAAGAAAAGTATCTTGGCCCGTTCATCTGCACTACCCTTTGTTTCTTAAATCATCTTCAAGTATCTGTGACTCTAAAATTGAGCAGCAAAGTCCTTTATTTTCCATATAATATATTGTGCATTGAAGAGTTATCTACAGTACTTTTTTATAACTGCACAGGCTACACCTATCATATGCCCTCTACCGGAAGGGCCTCTCCTTAATCAACAAATGGGAACAGTAGGTGTGATTGTGAATATTATATTGTCAGATGTTAAGGTGAACCTTTCACAAGATTTTTGGTGTCTGAACATATACCACCACCTTTTACAGCTCCAGTACTGCATTCCACAAAGTTGTCTATTTTTTCCTGATTCCTACTGTATTCCCAGAAAATACCTTTTGAATTTCATTTGTGCTGTATGTAAATTGTAAGGATCGGTCCGATGGGAGTCATTTCGGAGGCAGCAGTGCCTCCTCTCTGCTCCTAATGTCCATCTTCCAGCTTTGAGTAATGTGGATGACATGTCCTGCATCATCCTCAAAGTCCAATGAAATCATGCGCCTGCCCAGTGGCATCACTGGCTCACGCAGGCATATTTTGCTGTGTCATACTTGTTCCGGTACATAACAGCTGGAATGACATGTCTAATCACATGTGCAGTTATGTTTTGTTTCTCAGTTCTCAGAAGAGCCTGCGTTAGTCGGTGATGCTACTGTGCACACGGGAGATTTAAAGATTCCCTCTAAATTGTATCAACAGGTGACTTAGTTATTGCTAGAATGAGGACTACACTTAAAGGGACTCTGTCACCTGAATTTGGCGGGACTGGTTTTGGGTCATATGGGCGGAGTTTTCAGGTGTTTGATTCACCCTTTCCTTACCCGCTGTCTGCATGCTGGCTGCAATATTGGATTGAAGTTCATTCTCTGTCCTCCATAGTACACGTCTGCGCAAAGCAATCTTGCCTTGTGCAGGCGTGTACTATGGAGGACAGAGAATGAACTTCAATCCAATATTGCAGCCAGCATGCAGACAGCGGGTAAGGAAAGGGTGAATCAAACACCTGAAAACTCCGCCCATATGACCCAAAACCAGTCCCGCCAAATTCAGGTGACAGAGTCCCTTTAATCTTTGAATCTTTTTAAAGGGAACCTGTCACTCCCAAAATCGACGATGAGTTATGCCCACCAGCATCAGTGGCTTATCTACAGCAGAATGCTGTAGATAAGCCCCAATGTATCCTGAAAGATAAGAAAAAGAGGTTAGTTTATACTCACCCAGGGGTGGTCCCGCTGCGGTGGGCGTTGTGGCCCGGTCTGGGGCCTCCCATCTCCTTACGATGATGTCCTCTTCTTATCTTCATGCTGCGGTTGCGGAGCAGGCGTACTTTGTCTGCCCTGTTGTCTCTGACCTTTCCCGGCACCTGCGCACTGCAGTACTGTGCTCTGCCCTCAACAGGGCAGACAAAGTATGCGTGCGCCAGAGCCGCAGCATGAAGACAGGAAGAGGACGTCATCGTAAGAAGATGGGAGGCCCTGGATCGGACCGCGACGCCCATTGGACCGGACCGGAGCAGGAAAGCCCCTGGGTGAGTATAATCTAACATTTTTTTCTCATCTTTCAGGATACATCGGGGGTTTATCTACAGCATTCCAGAATGCTGTAGATAGTCCCCTGATGCTGGTGGGCTTAGCTCGTCATTGATTTTGTGGGTGACAGGTTCCCTTTAAGACAAAAAAAATTGTACATGGTCACATCTGCTCAAGTGGCATAAACAGTAATCCTATTAGACATTTAATTTTTGTTGTGACTTCTTGCAGTGAAGTCTCACCATCCCCCTATGCCTGAAGCATCATTAATATGAACAGTAATCACGGCTATAACTGCCCCTGTGCTCTTACACTTTAACTGTGGTACTTAGCCCAAAGATGGGGTTGAGTTGGTTGCACTGAAGAATTGCAGCGCCATCTTTCTGCTGTTCAACGAGGATCAGACTTTAATTGTTGCACAACTTTTATTCCTTTTAATGACCATATAAACACATTGGAAACTATTTAAACGTAATATTTGTAAATAATTTATTGTTAACAGAGACTTGAGTTATATATTAACAGTGTCTTTGTAATGCTATATATTTTTTTTTATTTAGGTTCATGATTTGTTATTTAGTGTTACTTTTGATATAAAAGCACAGTGTTATTTGGCAAAATTCAAGGATTGATTTTTGTCCCAGCATAATTTAACTGTAAAAGGAAGCTATTGTGATATATGAGTAGCATGTGATTTGTGATCATGAAGGTAAATGAGACAGCTATGGCTTTTAACTAGCATTTAAAGCACCAACCTCTAATGAACCATTTATTTTTACTTACCATCATGATGAATTTTTTAGTAATCGATGAATGTGGACTATGGGTGATATTAAGTATATTGAGATAAATGGAGAATTAGTTTCTTTATAGGGATCATTAGCTGATCGCTAACAGAGTTAATAATATTTAAAGGAATTTTAAAGAAATGTTGGCTTTCTGAATGATAAAATTATCGTGATTTTAATGGCTTTTCTTCGGTCATCTGGACTGCTGGGACACACTGTAGCATGTCTTCTGATGTAGATTTATGAGACCAGCGGTGTAAATGAGCTATTGAAACAGAGTATGAGCACCAAATCAGTTTTCACGGTAATTACGGCGGGAGACTTTTATTACATTTCTTCAGACGATTCAGATTTCATGATATTGATTCTCATAAAAAACACAAGTTCACAAAATAAAATAAAGAAATACGTAAACCTGCAAGTACTTTATTCTAAAAACCTAACATCTTACATGCTTTAATTGACTAATAATTTTTACATACAGTCAACTGTGGAATAGTTCAACAGACTACTGTATCTAGTTTATAAAGAAAATGGAAATTAAAAAATAATGCTAAGTGATGAACTGTGTGTGTGCTCAAGTAACATAACTCTCATCCCAGTTCATCTAGACTGGCATTTTGCACACAATCCTTAATAAAGTGTATGCTGGAGAAAGATGCTCCAAATTAAAGGGAATCTGTCACGAGGTTTTTGCTACTTCATCTGAGAGCACCATAATGTAGGCAAAGAGACCCCGAGTCCAGCAATGTATCATTTAGTTTACTGGGTGCAGAGGATCTGACGCAATCAGCATTCTAACATTTAGCAGAGCTGTAAAAGTCGCTCACATCAGGCTCTGATAGACATTTACTGTCTATTAACAGTGAGCTGCTTATCACAAGAGGGGGAGGAGTCAGATCAGTAAGACGATGGTGAGGAGCAGAAGGAACAGAAAGGTGAGAAGTAAGGTTGGCATAAGTTTTTTTTTCTTTTTAAACCTTTTGATGGCATTTTATGGTTTAGGAAAATGGCAGCCAAGATTTTTTCGTAATTCGCTCAGCACAATTTCAGGTGTAGAGAGCAAGCAAAACGTGACTCTTTATACTGCAGCTGGACCTTTTCTTGCTAGGTCAGACTTCCGGTCATGGCCAGGTACAGAAATTTGCTGCACATGCTTGTCATAAGATCACAACATCATAATGTCACAGTGTGCACTGTGACCTTACAATGCACAAGCACTGGGATATCTCAGACCTGATTACAGGTGGAAGTCTCTGCCTGGCACAGAGCGCCATTGGGATTTCAGCACTAAGTGGTGGTAAGAAAGGCATCAAGGGCCACATGGTGGACATCTAGCAGCCGAGTCAACTGTGGTTGTGAGTGGTAAAGTATCAGTTGTTCTTTCCCCAAAATCTTACATTTATCCCTACAGATACCAGGACATAATATGAGCTATTTACATTGCAAAGAATAAATTCACCAAGAATCAAATTTCATGGGAGAATCTGCATTATTTGGTGAAGTCGTACCTTGGCAGATTTGATTACTTTTAGGAACTTTCAAATGGCACCATTATATTCTGGTATTTTTTCATTGCTTGGGGCAATGACTTGCATAGTATAGGGCCAAACAGAGCAAGATACATTTTTTTCCCTCTATTCTTTTAGAATTGATAAAAAAATATTCTGCATAATATGAGAGAAATAATTATGTATGCAGAAGGTTTCAAAGAGCAATAATGGAGTACATATCACATCTACATGCAACTAGTAAATTGAACAAAAGCTGCAAAAAGCAAACTCTATTTTCCAGAAAGTTCAATTTGTATAAGATTTAAAAAAATACATTTGGCATTTGATAAGCAAATGTATAGGGCAGTATCTACATAGTTTCAGGAAGTATTGCTTATAGTTTGTTAGCAGCCATTTTCTTAAAATGAGACAATAATATTTTAAACATCTTCATTTCTAAAGCATATCTGTAGTTTCTGGTGACTTCTCAGAAGATGCTGGCGTGTGACTACATGAAGATTAAGACTAATCATGACCTCTTGGTCTCTAGGTACTTACCTGGCTTTCTTTTTATTCTTTGCCAGCCCACTCCACCAGCCAGCAGACACTCCAGGCACTCAACCCAGGGGCCCTGCATAAGTTCAAATAGCTGTATAGGGGTTAAAGGGTGAAGTTTAGGGTTCCCCTGGGATAATTTAGATGGGTTAACTAGCACAAGGCCTGAATGTGGAAGCTCTATTAAATGCTGCCCACCTTCCACAGACAGTGTCCCCTGAACCAAATTTCACTGTAAGGCTGACTTTTCAAGACTGCATTATGTTTTGATTAGCCTAGTTGTCCAAGAGTATCTGAAAATAAAGAGACTATCTTTAGATTGTAGGGGACAACTTATTGATCTCTGGGAATCTGACAGCTGTGACTACAGCTATCAATCCCAACCAAGCTATCTGCAGAGCCCCATCTGGTTGAAGTGGAGGTTTTACCTTCATATCATATGAACATATCACATACCATAAATCATGATCAGTGAGATCCCAGAATTCAGATCCAAGCGATCAGTAAATACATACAATCAAGGTTACAGTCTTGGGACAAATCCTTAAGGCAGGGGTGGGGTATCTTTTTTCTGCCAAGGGCCATTTGAATATTTATACCATCTTTTGGGGGCTATACAAATTGTGCACTAACTCTGCCCATAAAGTACATCCTGATGCTGCCAGTGGTTTCATGAATTAATCTTTCATTGCATACGCCTCATCACTCAGCAGTGAACACTGCGTGCTCGTGCTCACAGAGCAAGAAAAAAATAATGGGCCAGTGAAAATCAAAATACAGCTTCAGGCCCGAGTACTGAGGTCCCCAGAAACCTGTCTGGGGCTGGATAAAAGGTCATTATGGTCCGTTACTCAGAGGTTCCCCGCCCCTGCCTTACGGCATAAGTACACATAACAGCCAAAATGGTCAAGGATCTGGTTGTTAACTTAACGCCTTAATGACCAGACCAAACGTTTGAATTCTGTCCAGTGTCATTTTATGTGGTAATACTCTTGAATGCTTTAGCATATCCCATTGATTTGGAGACTGTTTTTCCATGACACATTATGCTTTATGATAATGGTAAATTTAGGTTGATATGATTTGGATTTATTTATAAAATACCAGAAATTTGGCAACTTTCAGGCAATTTTCAGACTTTGAATGATTATTCCTTTAATCCAGATAGTCACACTACACAAAAAAAGTTAATAATTTTTTCTTCATTCCTGCTTTGCATCAGAACCATTTGTAAATCATTTTTTTTTTTTTTTTGTTAACACTTTAAAGGGTATAAAAATGGTAGCAGTAGTTTTTCGTACTTTAATAAGGGACCAATTCGGTTTTGAAATTACTTTGGGGGTCCTATATATTGGAATCCCACAAACGTGATACCATTTTACAAACAGCACCCCTCAATGTATTAAAAATGCTTTCAGGTAGTTCATTAACCCTTCAGGTGCTTTTCAGGAATTAATGTAAAGTGACCGGACAGGAGTGAAAAAAAAATATTAATAACTTCAGAACAGGCTGCTATAGCTGGAAGATTTGAAGGCCATTATTTGGCCATGAATTTCCATCGCAATGATTAGGACCACAGGATCAAGATCTCAGGGTGCCGATGGGGTTAAAGAGGGAGCCCCCAAACTCTGTTAACCCTCTAGATGCTGTAGTCACCATTTACAGCAGTATTTAAGAGGTTAAATAGCCATGATCAATGCCAACAGTGACCACGGCTGATGCAGCAGGTTGTCAGCTATAGAGCAGTGCTGATAGCTGCTGGATTGTCACCAGTCAGAGTAAGCTATTCTTTTATATAGCAGGTCAGTTTTAAGCCGTATTAGTGGTCATTAGGGGAGGTTTTGATAACATTGAATTATATTGCAAACTATTGCTTAGCTTATATAAGCCAGATGTTGACATGATATAATCAGCATACGTGCAATGCTATGACTGACTACTGACAACATACTGTGTCATGACATTATGCAGCACAATAAAGAAAAAGATAATCACAGTTAGTTATATTTCTACATAGCAAAATTAACCAGTGTTAAACGTGTTTTCATGGATATTCATCTGCAGTACCATATGACCTTGGATATACACGCATATACATGTGCCTAATCCATATTATACAGGATATTGAAAACCCAGTTAATTATGTTTTCCTACTTCAGATTGCAGACATATGAATATAAAACTGTCATATTCTTAACAGTTCAGCCATGTACTATAGATCAGGGCATTTGAATTACACATGATGCATGCCTGCAACATTTGCAGCAAAGTCAATTAACTTCAGTGCATCTATACAGACTGTATAATTGGACATATCTCCAGTTACATGGCTGACTTGGCAACCCTTCGAAGAGACTGTATGCATAATTTACATTGACATATGTATCTATATATTTGCTGAAAGGTCATCTAGTAGTGAAAAATTTCCGGTCTTGAGTTCTAGTCTGACAAAATTTCCAGGGAGAGAAGATGGGGGCTGTCATATCAGGAACATTTCTAAATACCACGCTCTTGAAGTGATGACACATATGACCTTGTTAAATCATTTCTCAAGGATTATGATATTTAAGCAACATTGAAAGGGAATTGCACAATAAGCAGTTGCCATGTGTACATTCTATGACTTACATTATATATAATCCAAATTATAGACCATAGCCTCATTGTGAACAGATCAGTCACCCATTATTGTTATCCTAGCATCAAGATGCAGAACCCATCACCCATGACAGTAGATGACGATGACCACTTTTTATTTAAAAATAGAGCCTAATGATTTTTGAAAAATCTTATTTCCAATACGGCATAAGGGGATGTTGCCATTCCCTTGTAAAAATGGTGTTTCACAGCACACCACCAACTAGTAACACCTAAGAATACTGTGAATGCTCCAGAATTGTCATGTTGCACGTAAACGTTTTATTTTATTGCTTTTAGAACAGATATGTGAGGAGAACTTGCAGGTCTTCTAAGAGTAGTTTGTTCCCATGGTCTACAAGGTGGCCATTTATATGGATACGCCTAAATAAAATGGGAATGGTTGGTGACATCAACTTCCTGTTTGTGGCACATTAGTAAATGGGAGGGGGAAAACTTTTCAAGATGGGTGGTGACCATGGCGGCCATTTTGAAGTCGGCCATTTTGGATCCATATTTATTTTTTTCATTGGGAAGAGGGTCATGTGACATCAAACTTACTGATAATTTCACAAGAAAATAATGCTGTACTTGGTTTTAATGTAACTTTATTCTTTCATGAGTTATTTACAAGTTTATGACCACTTATAAAATGTTTTCAAAGTGCTGCCAATTGCGTTGGATTGCCAATTCAACCCTCTTCTCTGACTCTTGATACACTGATAGCAACACCGCAGAAGAAATACTAGCACAGGATTCCAGAATCACCTGGTTTCAGATGCTGCACATCTTGTATCTTCACAGCATAGACAATTGTCTTCAGATGACCCCAAAGATAAAAGTCTAAGGGGGTCAGATCGGGAGACCTTGCGGGCCATTCAACTAGCCCACGATGACCAATCCACTTTCCAGGAAACTGATCATGTAGGAATGCTCTGATCTGACACCCATAATGTGAGTTTACAATTTTAATGAGCAAAGTAAATTGAGCCCAGGTCTGACACCTCTTTTAAAGAGTTATATTGGGTTGGAATTAAATGATCTTGCATAGAAATTAAATATACCGTACCTATACTTCTCTTTACTGACATTGTATCAGGGGAAGGTTGGAGGCCTCATATACCTTAGACTTTGTAACATTCCTGCTATAAAAGGAGCTTTCAACTGTCATTGATCTAAAGTTCATAGAGTACTTCAAGGGCTTTTCCAATCTTCTTAAGCCACATCGCAACCTCTTCAGCCCCCTGACCAGAGTTGGTTTTAGACAAAGTGGGGCCTTGGGCAAAAGTTTAAAGTGGGGACTGAAATTTTAACATATTGCACCACTACAGAGAAATATTTAGATAGCATTTATATGAGCTGAGATCAGGCTGTTAAATGAGCGTGATGGACAATATTGAAGTCGCTTGGTGCTTTTTTACCAGCCTCTTTACATTGGTTTACGAAGAATGATGGGCACAGAATGATCTATAATAGATCATTGTGTCCCCTCATATATCATGTTATGAGCAGCACATCTGCATTTCGCAATAGGTGATATGCTGCTGGAAAACAATATTTTTTGTTCTTTCTCAGACAATACAATCTCCCAATCATTGAGCAATATTTTGCTAATTTGTTGGGCGATTGCTGATGTTTAAACCTATAAGCTCTGCCTTGCACTGTCTGGATTTATAAATGCGGATGCTACAGTACCTACGCACACATAGTATGTGACACAAACACTGTATGTTACAAACATATGTATATATACATAGCACACATGCATGCATTTATACGGAGAGCACTTAGATACATATACATGTACACACAGACCACCTACATATAAATACATGCACACACCGACCACCTACATATGAATACATGCATACACAGAGCACCTACATACAGATACATGCATACACAGAGCACATACATAGACATGTTGCATACACTTATCACATACGTACACAGATCACATATATATATATACAGATCACATACATACAGAGATAAGTTTCATGCACAGATCATACTGTATACAGTACACACACATACATGCTGCATACACAGATCATACACATACAGAGACATGTTGCAAACTCAGATCATATACATACTTAGGTCATATATACAGACACATATTGTATCAAAGATCACATACAAAAAGAGATCACATACATGCACAGATCACAAACATGCAGACACATGCTGCATGTACAGTTCACATACAAATAGAGATATGCTGTATGCAAAGATCATATACGGTACATACACAGACGCGCTGCATACACAGATCACATGCATACAGAGACATGTTGCATACTCAGATTACATATATACATATATCACATATACAAACACATGTTACATCACAGATCACATACACAAAGAGATCACTTTCATACACAGATCACAAGCATACAAAGATATGCTGCATACACAGATCATATACAGTACACACACACATGCTGCATACACAGATCATACACATACTTATACTTGTGTCTTATATACAGACACATATTGCATCACAGATCACATACAAAAAGAGATCACATTCATACACTGATCACAAACATACAGAGACATGTTGAATACACAGATCCCAAACATACAGACATGCTGCATACACAGATCACAAAGATACAGAGACATGCTTTATACGGATCTCATAAATAAATATATATATATATATATATATATATATATATACATACTATAAAATACTTAATAGTCTCCTACTTTTCAGTTCTACCAAACTCCATCACAGTACAGAACCTGTGGTGTCATCACCATTACATGACTGTAATGTCACCAAAGGTCCTTAAGTAGTCTCATCATTAGAAATTATATTGATAATGTGGAGCTAATAACCATCTAATTTCTGCTGTAGACATTGGAGGTCCTTGAGGGAGTGGAGGCCCTGGAAATTGTCCAGAATTTTTCCCTAAATCTGGTCCCATCCCTGACACAGCCCCCAGGTTGCTGAGTGGACTGGAGTTCCTGCTTGAGTGAAAGATCAGGTAGGCAACATTGTCAGACTGATAGGCTAAACTATGCATGCTTTGAATACTGCTATATGAGACGGCCTTTCCTCTGCATCTTCAGAAGGGCAGTTACAGAGGAGACTAGAATAAGGAGCTAACTGCTCACTCCAGTAATACCGGATGGCTTCAGTGCAATACTTGCTAGCTAAGTAAGGAAGAGCCTGTAATAACTGGACATGTTCGATCACTGCTCTTAGACAGCAACAATTGCCAATCCACAGGGCAGAATGCAGTAAACAGTAAACAATAAAAGGAGTGTTATGTCCTATTCATATATCCAGGCTTTGGGTGTGTGTTATATCCCTGTTATCACATGTAGAACACATATTATTATTTATTTATATAGCACCATTAGTTCCATGGTGCTGTACATGAGAAAAGGGGTTACATACAGTGTTATAGATATCGTTAACAGTAAACAAATTTACAGTGACAGACTGGTACAGAGGGGAGAGGGCCCGGTCCTTGCGGACTTACATTCTTCATATCTTTTATGTCCGTTTTTTCAATGCACACCAAATGTCCTTAAAACAAATGAGATGTCCATTTTTAATTCAATTTAAGTGAATGGATCCATCAAAAACGGACAACATTCAGCTGATATGAGTGTACCATCCTAATGATGTTTTTACTGTCTAAGGGCAGGTGCAGATGACCAGAGATTCTCCTCATTTGAGAGAATCGAGCCAATTATGTAAATCACATTTTTCAGATTCTGATCAAAGATTGATAAGAGTGTGAACATAGTGTGATCTGATTCTCTCAGTTGAGGAGAAGATGGAGAAAAAAAATTCTACATCTCCATTCTGTGAGGCTGCGGAAAGCAGACTGCACTCAGATATCATCCGATTACAGTCTGATGGCTTCCACACACTCATAGGATTGCATGGCCGAGTGCAATCCTAATATCCTAATATCCGATAAAACATGGACATGCAGAGATTTTTTCCTAGGACAGTATCTCCAGAGCAAAGAATCGGAGATGTGAACGGCCCAATAACAATGGTCAGAGTGCGAGCCAATGTTTTATCGGATGCACTCGTCAGCAACTGCTCTTGGGTATGAAGACTTAGAAACATTGTTTTGCTCATTTTTTCAAACATTAATTAAACATTCACATAAAGTCAATCCAAAGAAAAAATATTGAGCAGCACAGCTTAAAGACCTAGAGCTGACCGTAGTCACTATACGGTGCACAGGAGAGCCTGACAGCGGATCGGGGTGCTCGCATGAAAAAAAGTACTTCGACCAAAATGAGTAGAAAAAAGTTGCGGCAGCACTCACCAGTCCTGGAGTGGTATAAATCCTTTATTCAAGCAAGTATAACATCATGTTCACGGCTCGGGGGTGTTGGTAAAACAAGGGTGTTCAGGGGTCGACATTGGCTGTTTTGCACTGACGGTAGCGCGAAAACGGGTCTCTCATGGGATTTGACCCATGGAAGCGCTACCGTCAGTGCGAAACGGCCATTTTCGACCCCAGCACACCCTTGTTTTACCAACACCCCCGAGCCATGAACATGATGTTATACTTGCTTGAATAAAGGATTTATACCACTCCAGGACTGGTGAGTGCTGCCGCAACTTTTTTCTACTCATATTAATTAAACATTCCTTTAAGTTTTAGAAAAATCTGAGCTGCTCCTTTTAATTGTAATTGTTTGCTAGTTTATCAATCATTAATAAATATTCTGATCATCATCAATATATTTATGTAAGCTCTGTACCATAAAATTAGAAAGATATTATAGGCAATGGGAGATTGACAATTGTAAACTCAACTCAAAGATTGTTTTTTTTTTCTTTTTAATGGAATAATATTTTATTTATTTTACATTTCCGTAGATAGAAATTATATATGTTTTCCTGTTCTCAGATCTCCAGGAAAACATGCATATGAGACAAGCATATATAAAGCGTGCATAGATTACATATACCAACTAGACTAATGTAGGGGCTGCTTGACACCAATTCTTTAGAGTACGTATAAATAAACATCAAGTTTCCATTAGCCTTTAGGATGTGAGCAGTAATTGTATTAACATGTAGGAAAGCTGTAAATCTGGAATAATTACATGGGAGTGCAGGCAAGTTCTTAGCATCATATGATTAGGAATGCAGGTGGTGATTCTTGAGTATGCATTGATTACAGCACTGCCTGCATACATTTAGTGAAGGTAGTGAAACGTTTCAACAAGGTCATAGAATTTTTCAAAGTGAGAATTGAAAAAGTGTCATAGTTGCATGCTATTTTTCAGCAGAATATTAATATATACATTCACTGAAGAATTTATTCAAACTTACTATACAGTTTTTTTTTAATAAAAAGTAACCACATCTTTATTCAAAATGCATAATTATATAAATCAGATTCATAAAAGTGCTATACTCCTTCAAGCCACCTGAGGGAGCTCATTATAGCTGACAGAAGCATAAATGATTGACATCTATAGTTTCTACGAAGTTTGACAGCTATAAGATTGCAATACATTAATATTCCTTATGAAGGAATATTGCATTTAACACAATAGATTTTCACTCAGTTTATTAAATCATTAAAGGAGGAAAAGAATCAAAGAATGTTCTTGGGACTGGACAGATGATTGACAGTTCAAGATCATTTCTGAAAATTGATTCAAACCACTGATTTTTGAGATGGAGAAAATTATACTTTGCGCGTTCTCAAACAATATTGAAACTGTGGAAACTTTAGAATTCCTCATTTCACATGGAAACTTTTCAAATTTTCTCTGAGCTGCATACTTAGGAAAAGAGAGCTAAAAGCTAAAAATCGCAATATCAGATTGGCTGTGTGAGCTCTGTGCCCTCTATATCATTCAGTGATCATGTGGATTGACCTATCATGGATGAAATAAATATGGTCACTGTCCTGGACAGGCTACCAGAAAGCTCGGATATAGATGTGCCCCCTGAGCTGTGTGATCTAGAAAATTAATAGTTGTAGCAATACTAATCAGCATCATAAAAATCCCAAAGGGAGCATGTAAGCACACGTTCACACTAGCCATTAAGCAGGAAAAAACAAAGACAGAACCTTAACTGAGAGCCCCATTGCTGGGAGGAAATTGAAATTGTTCCCCTCAGCAGAGCTCAGTATTCAGTCAGAGGTGGCGGCATCAGCAGTGTTGCAGTCACACCTCTGTGCACAGACTCTGCCCGACTCTGACTGACAGCCAGTCCTAATGATAATCCACGCGTCAATCAGTGACGGGGGCACAGTTATAGCTGCGTTTCTGTATCCACAGAGCATTGACAGAAGTCTTGCTGGCACCACGCCTATAGCTAAAAGACCAAGATTACTGGGAAGAATAAAGTCCTCCCAGCAGGTATAACAACTTTAGGCGTCCTATTTAATTTTTTACATTTTGCCTCCCCATGCTCAAAAAAGAAATTGTATGGTTGCAGAAAGCAGGTGCAATAATTTATGACGGTATCTTTTATAAATTATAATATGTTTGTCATGTTGGTGCCCCCACATCAACCAAATTCTGCTGTAAATCACAGGTTCTCAAATTGCCCTGAAAAGATGCCTTAAACACTCTTTTTTAGTCATATAACCCAGCCAAATCAGACCTCCTACACTGATGAGGGACGAGCACCACAAAACAGTTGTCTGTAAATAGAGTTTCTGATTTGGATTTTCATCCTGATTTTTCTTATTCCTTTTTTGCATCATTTTGCAAGGATGGTTAAGTGGTGGATGTTAGCTTTTAGTATTGTTTAGAGATGAGCTGTCTGATACTCGACCCAAACGTTAGTCCAAATTTAGGTTTGGGTACAGAACTTTGCCCGAACCTTAACCAGAACCCAAACCACATTTTACTGTAGAAGGACACGGAATTTGGAGCTGGAAATATATCTCTCTGCAACGGACTACCACTGCAACTCCGAACTTTGTAACTGAAGAAATCCATGTTCAGCATTTAGCACTGGACATTGACTGCTACGAACCCCCAACTTTTAATTTTGGGTCCACTCATCTCTAGTATTGTTTTATCCAAGTAAACAAATAGTAACAGTTCGTCATTGCTGTTTTTTATCCACACACACTACTTGTACAGGATATTCATTTTATTTTGTCTTTTCTTATTATTTTTACTTGATGGTGGCAAGATTCTAATGCATCGGGTATTCTAGAATATGTATGTAGTTTTTTTTATGAAGATTTTAGAATAGTACAATGAATACACAAAATTCGGCTGGCTGGGCGCGACCAATTAGCAAAGCGTGGTTCAAATCCTGTGTCAAATTGCGGCTGGAATGCACCTGTCGCTGATTGTTCGCGGCCAGCCACGTAGTATATAGCACAGCCATGTAGTATATAGCACAGAGACGTAGCATAGAGCAGCCCACATAGCATATAACACAGCCACATAGTATATAACACAGCCACATAGTATATAACACAGCTCATGTAGTATATAACAGCCCACGCAGTATATAACACAGCCCATGTAGTGTATAACACAGCCTACGTAGTATATTGCACAGCCCAAGTAGTATATTGCACAGCCATGTAGTATATTGCACAGCCACGTAGTATATTGCACAGCCCACGTAGTTTATAGCACAGCCATGAAGTATATAGCATAGCCTCGTAGTATATTGCACAACCCACTTAGTATATTACATAGCCATGTAGTATATTACACAGCCCACATAGTATATAGCACAGCGACGCAGTATATAACAGCCCACGCAGTATATAACACAGCCCACATAGTGTATAACACAGCCCACGTAGTGTATAACACAGCCACATAGTATATAACACAGCCCACAAAGTATATGGCACAGCCATGTAGTATGTAGCACAGCCCGCGTGGCATATTGAGCAGCCCACGTAGTCTATTGCACAGCCACATAGTATATTGCAGAGCCCACATAGTATATTGCACAGCCACGTAGTATATTGCATAGCCCACATAGTATATTTCACAGCCACGTAACATATAGCACAGCCACATAGTATATTGCACAGCCACGTAGTATATAGCACAGCCAAGTAGTATATTGCACAGCCCACGCAGTATATTACACAGCCCACGTAGTATATAGCACAGCGTTGTAGAATATAACACAGCCACGTAGTCCCACATAGCATATAGCACATCCAAGTAGTATATAGCACAGCCACGTAGTATATTGCACCGACATGTAGTATATTGCACAGCCACATAGTATATTGCACAGCCGACGCAGTATATAACACAGCCCACTCAGTAAATAGCACATCCCACGCAGTATATTACAGCCATATAATATATTACACAGCCCACATAGTATATTGCACAGCCAACGTAGTTTATAGCACAGCGACATAGTATATAACACAGCCCATGCAGTATATAACACAGCCCACGTAGTCCCATGTAGTATATAGCACAGCCAAGTAGTATATTGCACAGCCACGAAGTATATTGCACATCTACGTAGTATATTACACACTCACGCAGTATATTGCATAGACAACGCAGTATATAACAATAACAATATAGTATATAACGCAGTGCATGTAGTGTATAACACAGCCCACTCAGTATATAACACTACCCACATAGTATATAACACAGCCCAAGCAGTATATAACACTGCCCACATAGTATATAACACAGCCCACGCAGTTTATAACACTGCCCACGTAGTATATAACACAGCCCATGTAGTATATAGCAATGGGGGCACCATATCCCTGTTAAAAATAGAATTTAAATAAAAAATAGTTAAATACTCACCCTCCAACGGCCGCCGGATCCAGCCCAGGCCTTTCCCGCTCCTTGCGCGCCGCTCCAGTCCCAGGCAGCAATAACACGTGATGATGTAGCGGTCTCACGAGACCACTGCATCATCTTTGGTCATTGCCGCAATGCATTATTGCGACCGCAGCGGCACGCGAGGACCGGGAAAGGCCTGGGCTGGATCCGGGGCCGTTGGAGGGTGAGTATATAATGATTTTTTAATTTTTTAAATTTTTTAACATTATAGGTTCTTACTGTTGATGCGGCATAGGAAGCATCAATAGTAAAAAGTTGGTCACACAAAGGGTTAATGGCAGCGTTAACAGACTGCCTTACACCGCATTTTGCTGCTGTGTAAGGCAGTCCTTTTAACGCTATGTGGGCGCTGACTGGGGGGAGTATGGAGGGGACACTGACTGCAGGGGAGTAGGGAGCGGCCATTTCGTGGCCAGACTGTGCCCTTCGCTGATTGGTCACGGCCAGCTGGCCGCGACCAATCAGCAACGCAGGATTTCCGTGACAGACATACAGACAGAAAGACAGACAGAAAGATGGAAGGGACCATTAGACAATTATATAGTAGATTACTAAGAAGTCTATTTCCTGTCTAGGCTTTTACTCCAGCTATTCTATATGCTGTGATATACAAAGCGATGGGCTGTACTATGTAATAGCTGCAAAGCATTATTAGGCAGCCTGCCTGGTAACATCTAAGGTCATGTGTGCCTTCTCTTGCTGATGCAATCTTCTGATTTTTTTTTTTTTTAGAGGCAAACATGTGTGGCAATGTGCAGAAATCGAATTGCAATTTATTTTAATTCCCTGGGTCTTGTAAATTTCCTAAAATTCTATCGAAATCCAATTTTCATCAAATTGGTTTCTTATCTCTAATTGAAAAGCTACAAGATTTTGTGACCAGAATATCTTCCCATAAGTTCTTTGAATGCTTTCCTTATATGCTATTTGTATTTAAACCCCATTTCTGAGGGCATACCAGGAAAATCTTTTATGCGCTATGCATCAAACATGGCCTTTTTGCATGTAAATTTATGTCAGACAGTTACATAGATAAAAATTCATATTACAAACATTTGTGTATGGCATGGTATATACACTGCATGCAGAATTATTAGGCAAGTTGTTTTTTGGATCATATAGTAACATAGTAACATAGTTAGTAAGGCCGAAAAAAGACATTTGTCCATCCAGTTCAGCCTATATTCCATCATAATAAATACCCAGATCTACGTCCTTCTACAGAACCTAATAATTGTATGATACAATATTGTTCTGCTCCAGGAAGACATCCAGGCCTCTCTTGAACCCCTCGACTGAGTTCGCCATCACCACCTCCTCAGGCAAGCAATTCCAGATTCTCACTGCCCTAACAGTAAAGAATCCTCTTCTATGTTGGTGGAAAAACCTTCTCTCCTCCAGACGCAAAGAATGCCCCCTTGTGCCCGTCACCTTCCTTGGTATAAACAGATCCTCAGCGAGATATTTGTATTGTCCCCTTATATACTTATACATGGTTATTAGATCGCCCCTCAGTCGTCTTTTTTCTAGACTAAATAATCCTAATTTCGCTAATCTATCTGGGTATTGTAGTTCTCCCATCCCCTTTATTAATTTTGTTGCCCTCCTTTGTACTCTCTCTAGTTCCATTATATCCTTCCTGAGCACCGGTGCCCAAAACTGGACACAGTACTCCATGTGCGGTCTAACTAGGGATTTGTACAGAGGCAGTATAATGCTCTCATCATGTGTATCCAGACCTCTTTTAATGCACCCCATGATCCTGTTTGCCTTGGCAGCTGCTGCCTGGCACTGGCTGCTCCAGGTAAGTTTATCATTAACTAGGATCCCCAAGTCCTTCTCCCTGTCAGATTTACCCAGTGGTTTCCCGTTCAGTGTGTAATGGTGATATTGATTCCCTCTTCCCATGTGTATAACCTTACATTTATCATTGTTAAACCTCATCTGCCACCTTTCAGCCCAAGTTTCCAACTTATCCAGATCCATCTGTAGCAGAATACTATCTTCTCTTGTATTAACTGCTTTACATAGTTTTGTATCATCTGCAAATATCGATATTTTACTGTGTAAACCTTCTACCAGATCATTAATGAATATGTTGAAGAGAACAGGTCCCAATACTGACCCCTGCGGTACCCCACTGGTCACAGCGACCCAGTTAGAGACTATACCATTTATAACCACCCTCTGCTTTCTATCACTAAGCCAGTTACTAACCCATTTACACACATTTTCCCCCAGACCAAGCATTCTCATTTTGTGTACCAACCTCTTGTGCGGCACGGTATCAAACGCTTTGGAAAAATCGAGATATACCACGTCCAATGACTCACCGTGGTCCAGTCTATAGCTTACCTCTTCATAAAAACTGATTAGATTGGTTTGACAGGAGCGATTTCTCATAAACCCATGCTGATATGGAGTTAAACAGTTATTCTCATTGAGATAATCCAGAATAACATCCCTCAGAAACCCTTCAAATATTTTACCAACAATAGAGGTTAGACTTACTGGCCTATAATTTCCAGGTTCACTTTTAGAGCCCTTTTTGAATATTGGCACCACATTTGCTATGCGCCAGTCCTGCGGAACAGACCCTGTCGCTATAGAGTCACTAAAAATAAGAAATAATGGTTTATCTATTACATTACTTAGTTCTCTTAGTACTCGTGGGTGTATGCCATCCGGACCCGGAGATTTATCTATTTTAATCTTATTTAGCCGGTTTCGCACCTCTTCTTGGGTTAGATTGGTGACCCTTAATATAGGGTTTTCATTGTTTCTTGGGATTTCACCTAGCATTTCATTTTCCACCGTGAATACCGTGGAGAAGAAGGTGTTTAATATGTTAGCTTTTTCCTCGTCATCTACAACCATTCTTTCCTCACTATTTTTTAAGGGGCCTACATTTTCAGTTTTTATTCTTTTACTATTGATATAGTTGAAGAACAGTTTGGGATTAGTTTTACTCTCCTTAGCAATGTGCTTCTCTGTTTCCTTTTTGGCAGCTTTAATTAGTTTTTTAGATAAAGTATTTTTCTCCCTATAGTTTTTTAGAGCTTCAATGGTGCCATCCTGCTTTAGTAGTGCAAATGCTTTCTTTTTACTGTTAATTGCCTGTCTTACTTCTTTGTTTAGCCACATTGGGTTTTTCCTATTTCTAGTCCTTTTATTCCCACAAGGTATAAACCGCTTACACTGCCTATTTAGGATGTTCTTAAACATTTCCCATTTATTATCTGTATTCTCATTTCTGAGGATATTGTCCCAGTCTACCAGATTAAGGGCATCTCTAAGCTGTTCAAACTTTGCCTTCCTAAAGTTCAATGTTTTTGTGACTCCCTGACAAGTCCCCCTAGTGAAAGACAGGTGAAACTGCACAATATTGTGGTCGCTATTTCCTAAATGCCCAACCACCTGCAGATTTGTTATTCTGTCAGGTCTATTAGATAGTATTAGGTCTAAAAGTGCTGCTCCTCTGGTTGGATTCTGCACCAATTGTGAAAGATAATTTTTCTTGGTTATTAGCAGAAACCTGTTGCCTTTATGGGTTTCACAGGTTTCTGTTTCCCAGTTAATATCCGGGTAGTTAAAGTCCCCCATAACCAGGACCTCATTATGGGTTGCAGCTTCATCTATCTGCTTTAGAAGTAGACTTTCCATGCTTTCTGTTATATTTGGGGGTTTGTAACAGACCCCAATGAGAATTTTGTTACCATTTTTCCCTCCATGAATTTCAACCCATATGGACTCGACATCCTCATTCCCTTCGCTAATATCCTCCCTTAAAGTGGATTTTAGACAAGACTTTACATAGAGACAAACCCCTCCTCCTCTCCGATTTTTACGATCCTTTCTAAACAGACTGTAACCCTGTAAGTTAACTGCCCAGTCATAGCTTTCATCTAACCATGTCTCGGTTATTCCCACTATGTCAAAGTTACCTGTAGATATTTCTGCTTCTAGTTCTTCCATCTTGTTTGTCAGGCTTCTGGCGTTTGCGAGCATGCAGTTTAGAGGATTTTGTTTTGTTCCAATCTCCTCACTGTGGATTGTTTTAGAAATGTTCTTACCTCCCTTCTGAGTATGTTTTCCTGGGTCGTCTTTGTTCGAGTCTAATGTTTTTCTTCCCGTCCCCTCTTCTTCTATGATACTTTTTATACATGTTGTCCTACTTCAAGCTGTTCAGGCTTGAGAGCCAACAACCAATTAAGTAAATCAGGTGATGTGCATCTCTGTAATGAGGAGGGGTGTTGTCTAATGACATCAACACCCTATATAAGGTGTGCTTAAATATTACACAACTTCCTTTCCTTTGGCAAAATGGGTCAGAAGAGAGATTTCATGGGCTCTGAAAAGTCCAAAATTGTGAGATGTCTTGCAGAGGGATGCAGCAGTGTTGAAATTGCCAAACGTCTGAAGCATGATGACTGAACAATCAAGCGTTTCATGGCAAATAGCCATCAGGGTAGCAAGAAGCGTGTTGGGCAAAAAAAAAGGCGCAAAATAACTGCCCATGAATTGAGGAAAATCAAGCGTTAAGCTGCTAAGATGCCATTTGTCACCTCACCAGTTGTGCCATATTTCAGAGCTGCAATGTTACTGGAGTATCAAAAAGCACAAGGTGTGCCATACTTAGGGACATGGCCAAGGTAAGGAAGGCTGAAAAACGACCACCTTTGAACAAGAAACATAAGATAAAACGTCAAGACTGGGCCAAGAAATATCTTAAGACTGACTTATCAAAGGTTTTATGGACTGATGAAATGAGAGTGACTCTTGATGGGTCAGATGGATGGGCCAGAGGCTGGATCAGTAAAAGGTAAAGAGCTCAACTCCGACTAAGATGCCAGCAAGGTGGAGGTGGGGTACTTGTATGGGCTGGTATCATCAAAGATGAACTTGTGGGACCTTTTCGGGTTGAGGATAGAGTGAAGCTCAACTCCCAGACCTACTGCCAGCTTCTGGAAGACAACTTCTTCAAGCAGTGGTACAGGAAGAAGTCGGTATCGTTCAAGAAAAACATGATTTTCATGCAAGACAATGCTCCATCACATGCCTCCAACTACTCCACAGCGTGGCTGGCCAGCAAAGGTCTCAAAGAAGAAAACATAATGGCATGGCCCCCTTGTTCACCAGATCTGAACCCCACAGAGAACCTGTGGTACCTCATAAAATGTGAGATCTGCAGGGAGGGAAAGCAGTACACCTCTCGGAACAGTGTCTGGGAGGCTGTGGTGGCTGCTGCACGCAATGTTGATCGTAAACAGATCACGCAACTGACAGAATCTAAGGATGGAAGGCTGTTGAGTGTCATCATAAAGAAAAGTGGCTATATTGGTCACTAATTTTTTTTTGTTTAGTTTTCGCATGTCAGAAATGTTTATTTCAAAATTTTGTGCAGTTATATTGGTTTACCTGGTGAAAATAAACAAGTGAGATAGTATTATCCCCTTAATGACAGCCAATACGTCTTTTAACTGACCTGATATATAAGAGAACAGCCTCCCTATACAGGGGACAATCCAGCAGCTGTATCAGCCAAGATCAGTGTTTGCACTGTCCAAATCTATTTAACCCCTTAGATGCTGCTGTCAATAGTGACTACATCATAAAAAATGGTTAACAGAGTGTGAGGGCTCCCTCTTTATCATAATTGGTGCCCTCAGATCATGATTTTGTGGTCCTGATGTTTGCCGTGCCAATTCACGACCAAATAATGGCCTTAGAGTCTGACTGCTATAGTAATCTGTTCAGAAGTTAGAGACATTTAGGTGCTAAAAATACACATTTTCATTTCTGTCATACCACTTTGCCTTAATTCCTGTAAAGCACCTGAAGGGTTAATAAACTACCTGACAGTAGTTTTCAATATGTCAGGGGGTGCTGTTTATTAAAATTGTATCACATATGGAGGTTTCCCAATATATGAGACCCCTAAAGTCACATCAAACATAGATGCTGCTACATTTTTAAACCTCCTAAAATACTAACAAAATAAAATAACATTTTACAAGTGGTGCTGATGTAAAGCAGACATGAGGAAAATGTTATTTATAAATGGTTTGCTGTGGTATGACCATCTGGATTAAAGGGATAATCATTCAAATTTTAAAAATTGCTAATTTTTAAACATTTTTCTCAAATTTTTGATATTTTTGGTAAATAAACACAAAACATATTGACCTAAATTTACCATTATCATAAAGTATAATGTGTCATGAAAAAACAGTCTCAAAATCACTGGGATTTGTTGGAAGTGTTGCAGAGTCATTACCACATAAGGTGACACTGGTCAGATTTCAAAAATTTGGCTCCGACACTAAGGGGTTCAATTTGTTTTTTTATTAAGTTGCCTAGTAATTCTGCACAGTAATAATGACCTGCACAAACAGATATCCTCCTAAGATAGCTAAATAAAAAAAAAACACTCCAACTTCCAAAAATATTAAGCTTTCATATTTATGAGTCTTTTGGTTTGATTGAGAACATAGTTGTTGATCAATAATAAAAATAATTCTCTAAAATACAACTTGCCTAATAATTCTGCACGCAGTGTATGTTTTTATGGAACCTCCAGGGGAATAAGCAATGCATCAATTTATTATGACATGTTAGCTAGCATAAACCAAATGTGAAGTGATGATATACATGACAAAATCAGTGTCAAAAAGCATTGTGATCTCATTGTTTAGTGTGTATTGACATAATGTCTTTCAGCTAGGTGGGGCAGCCCCAGGGGACAGGTTTTGAATGAAGTTCTAGAAACAACAGGATAAGAAAAAGTGATGTAAAAGTATGATGTAAGTATGAAGATGACATGTAATTGTTTTAGACATTTTCTTTAATCAGAGCCAAGATTAGATCACACAGGGAGGGGATGTATGCTACTGATTTTTAAACTTGATTCCAGTTTTGAATAAAAGAAAAATATAAAAAATAGGCCCCTTGGAAAATATATGCTGGTCAATAAACAAACAACTGGAACATTTAATTCATTTAAGGACCAGTATTGATTAGAGTGGTGTGGACAGGGGTCAGTGAGGACTCTCGACCGCTTGACCGAGATAGCATGGGCCAAAGCTCATCCCACTGAACGTCAGCTCTCCTTTTTCCCCAGGCAGAATACTACGCAGCAACACAGGGTGAGGCTAAAACAGTGTGGCAATACTTTATTGAACCACAAAACAGACAATAATATATATATAACAGTCTGAGAAAATACACAAGATAGTGCAAAATTACAGAGTCTCACCCTTCCACTTACTCACCAGGATTAGAGCAGCTGCGACTTCTGGGCTTCCAGGGCTGACTACCCCCACCAGTGGCACCCTGCTTTTGGTGGGCACCCACAGAGTAGAGGTAATGACAAGCTTAGGAATCTGACAGTTTATTTAGGCACATGGCCAGATGACCAGGTGGTCCTAACCTGGCTTCTCCAAATGTCTCCATGGTGTCAGGTGACCAGATGGTCCCAACCTGGCTTCTCCAAACGTCTCCATGTGGGCCAGGTGACCAGATAATCTCAACCTAGCTTCTCCAAATGTACCTATGAATTCTATGAAAGTTAATAGAGCGTATTTGTATTCTTCCAGACAGGGCCATGGATCTTAAGCTTGCATCCTGTAGAATCCAAATTTGTGTCACTCTTGATGGAGCCATGGTGTCCTGGCTGTGGTTTTGTCAAGTCACTTTGATACAGATGCATATCCCGCTTATATAGATCACAACTGTCCTTCAAACCATCATCCACAGGAAAAGGGAAAGGTGTGATGAGATGAACTTACATTATTTGAGTATTTAATCAATCTGCCTAGTTTGTCATTGGAGTGCCCCCAAGGGCTAGGGGTTACTCGGAAGCGGACCCTTTGATTCTCAAGGGGGATGTCACGGTGGCTGACCTGGTCTGTGGCCCTAGGGGCGTCCATTGATAAAATGGGGGAAAGATCTTTAAAGGGATAATGTTCATGACGCCACCTGTGGTATTCGGTCAGGGTGACCGACGCTGCTGCCAAAAAGGGTCTGCGCTGGGTCAGAGCATCCCCACGTGGGCACCTGGGGGTCGCCATTTCTGTTTCCTCCTTGCCCTTTTCCCGCTCTCTCCTCCTGGGGCGGTTTCTGTTTCTTTGTCTCTGCCCACCATTGAGGATCAGGAGGCGGATCTCAGCTGCTGACAGACATGTCCTCAAGGTACAGAGATATTTGGACTGGGCGGCCATTATTTTTTGTGCTTCTCAGTTTGTTCATGACCACAACGCCACGCCCTTCTTCTTCTCTTGCACTCCTCGTGGTGTTGTAATGGCGGTGGTCTTGGAGGAAATTTTTGGAGGCAAATGGCAAAACACAGTCTTTAAGCAGATCACAGATCAAGTACAATTTAAAGGGATAATGTTCATAAAGCCACCTGTAGTATTCGGTCAGGGTGACCGATGCTGCTTAGGGGTCCACTGGGGTGATGTTATGGCAGCTAGATGGTATACCTTCCCACAGGTGAAGTGTGTCCCCAGGGCTTCCCAGAGTTTAGGTGATGGATGGTGCAAGGCACAGTGAAGAACGAGGACACAAGGTTGCAGTCTCTTTACCTTTTTACTGTAGACTTCAGCATCCACAGTCCAGAGCACCAAATCACAGGGCAGGCAGAGTCCGGCTGGTCCGAAGGCAAATCCAGAGTCCCCTTATCCAGGAGGAAATCAGTAGCCTTCCTCTAGCACCTATGTGTTGTAGTACCTCCCTGCTGTGCATCTCGGTAAGGTCCTCATAACTGTTCTGGATGTTATGTCTTTCTCGCTCTCTGTCCTCCTGATGGTAACGATAGGACAAACCTGTATGACTGATGGCCTGAGGCTTTTTACAGGGACACTATCACGCCCTGGCCCCCACAGTTGCCACCGTGCCTCCTGGGTATAAAGTCAGGCAACTAATATGGAACTAGCTGTCCTGCCGGTCTCTGGAGCCAGGCTTGGAGATGATGACTCCCTCGGTGTTCCGGCTACCGGCTTCTGTGCTTCAGAAGGAGGCAGCCTTTTACAGGGCAGAACTCCTTCTGGCTTCCTCTTCTTTTGCTATGACTTAGTTTCTCACTTTCAGCAACGCAATTCCCTTCAATGTCTCTTTCTTTGGATGCTGCCACATTGGTAAGCAGGCGCAGCTCCGTTTCCTTCTGACTAAGCCTCTGACAGGATCCCACCCCTGTCCGGGACCCACTACCTGAGTGGAGCTCAGACAGCAGCTTACTGGGTGAAGCCCAGCTCACTCCTGCCTAACTTCCTGTCCAAACCACCAGTTTTACCTAATTGTGAGGAGTGCCCTAATAAATAGAAGCATGGCTCCCCCTGGCGGCATGGAGTTTGAAGAGTGTTGTTTGGTTTGTGATACCTGGTAAAGTGATCTCCTTTATTGCCTTCAGACATAACATCACTCCCCCTGGTGGAAGAACGACATTACTGCAACGACCAGGACCCTGGGGTGCTGCATCATCCTCTGTTTTGCAAGTCAACAAGCTGGTTTAGTGCAATGTGTAATCAACATATTAATAAACATTTATTGTTCAATTTGCCTATGTCCTTCAAAGATAGCAGACAATAAGTTACAACAAGCATCAACTCAAGTGTCAACATTCAGACAATAGCCTATGTCTCGGGCTTACTGAATTTATGTCTGAATAAATATTAAATGCTGTGTCATCACAGGTAGTGTTGTGCATGACAGCAAACAGGGAAATCAGAAGAGAAAACCTTTGTAACAGGGATTGTTCAGTTATTAATATGTAATGTGAATGGGTATATTAAGAGTGATCAAACTATGAAATGTCCTACCACAAGAGGCATTGTCAACTTTTGGCTACTCTATGTAATTTTGTATGTGATTTTGGACTCTCTCAACCTTTAAATGTTTTATAAGAAAGGAAAATGCAGTTAACCTGCAAAACAAAACAGTGCCTGTTGGAAAGACTTGTGGTATTTCAAGAGAAAGATTGCCTAATATTACTCCTCCCATTGAACGTATTCTTACAATGCTCCTGCTTCTAAAAAGTGAATGCAATGACACAAAGTTAAAGTGATTCCTACAAGCAAAGTACAATTTAATGAATAGATCTTGAGATAATAATAAGTTCCACAATTGGATGTGTTAAAAAATGATCCCATATTGAGATATAATAAATGTCCCCTGCTGTGTACTGTTTAAACCATTTATAACATCGGGCAAAATAGTACGCCGATGTCAGACTCCCCATGTTTGATGTGGGCTCCGACGCTAAGCCCACACCTTTCCAGGCACATGACAGCTGATCTAGAAAGCTGACATGTGCCCGCCACAGCCACGGGTGGAATCACGATCCAACTACGGATGTTAACTAGTTAAATGCCTCTGTCAATTTCTGACAGGGGCATTTAACTCTCACTTACTGGAAGGGCATAGTAAATCAGCCCATCGGTGACCTCGTCACATAATCACATGATGAGTCAGCATGACAACCAGAGGTCTGAAGCAGACTTCTATTGCTGTCATTACCGGATTGCTATGAGGTCGGCGCTCATGTGGGGAGGAGTTGATTGGAGCAGACGTGAACAGAGGAGCTCCTGAGAGAAAGAAGGGGTCCTAGGGGCCAGAGAAGCGAGGAATCCACCAGTGGCACCCGAATCCACACTGACCGCAGTCGGATGGTAGGACCAGGTCGCAGTGGGGGACCGGCCCCAGACTAGTGGAGGAACTGCAAGACTCAGCTAGCAAATTTAAGACTGGGGTATCTTTATGTGTCACATCCAAATCCACACACATTTGCTGAAAAGGCAGGCATATAGGGTCGTGGGGACCAGGAGAGCGTCACCCGAAAGGACCCGAGACTGCTGGCTTGGGACACTGTTTTGAGGAGCATGGCAGGAGGGCAAAGCCAGTGCAGAGAGATGGGCTGTGAAGGTACACAAGAAAAAGGAGTCTCAGAAAAGTGCACCCAAATTTCATGAGAGCTGACTAGATCACAGACCCAGAGGACACAGCACCCGGCAGGAGACTGTAAGCATCCGACTGTGAGTCAAGTGAGAAAACTTCACTCTGCTGTGTCCTCAGAATTATTACTGCATCACTTTCCCTGCACTACAACAGTCCATCATTGACTTTAACACTTTAAATGCCCTGGGGTCTAGCTCTACCCGTGGAGAGCAGTAACATCTCTGCTGCGCCCCAGTGGACCTGAACCACAGCGTCGGCCATTTTCTTATTGCCAAACACCACAGGTGGTGTCACCAACTTATCCCCTATAAACTTTATTCCCTTTTTCCGCATTATTTTTTTGGACGCCGAGGGCCACGGACAGGATCACTGCTGCCGTGACAACCCTAAAAAGAACTGCCATACCCAGTTCCGAGTACCCCATGGCCCTAGCAGCTGCTCCATATATATATATACATATGCACATATATAGTGCATGTGAAAATAAGAAATTTTGTAACATACCTTACTACCATTCTTTCTCCTTTTGTCAGGGTTTGCAGACTCCTAATGGAATTGAGATGACAATTGGTGCTGATAAAGTTCTGTGAACTGTAACTGCCATTTCATAAGAACTACCAACAGTCTGTGTCTGTTTCCTCCTCCTTCCCATGTTAAAGAATTTTAACCCCTTACCGACATCGGGCGTAATAGTACGCAAATGTCAGTATTCCTCCCTTTGATGTGGGCTCCAGCGGTGAGCCCACATTTTTCCCTGTTTTGAACAGCTGACATGTGCCCTCAATAGCCATGGGTGGATCGCTATTAACTAGTTAAAAGTCAAATTCTGACAGCAGCATTTAAATGGCGCTTCCAGCAATCATGCTGGAAATAGGCACACCGCTAACCTGCGTCACGTGACCGCAGGTCACCGGTGTGTCGGCATGACAACCCGAGGTCTCCTTTAGATCTCTATGGTTGTCAGTGCCGGATTGCTGTGAGCGCCACCCAGTGGTCAGAGCTTATAACAAGTCAGTAATTCTACTACATACAGGCGATCTGAAAAATGCCTCTATATAGCATAGCCGATCAGGCTATGGCAGCTTTTAGTTCCCTATGGAGACTATTGAAGCATGGCAAAAGTAAAAAAAAATGTTTTTAAAAATCAAAAAAAATGTAAAAAATATGAAAGTTCAAATCACCCCCCTTTCGCCCCATTCAAAATAAAACAATAAAAATAAAATCAAACCTACATATATTTTGTATCACCACGTTCAGAAAAAAAGTAAAAACGCCAAAATTACTTTTTTTGGTCGCCGCAACATTACATTAAAATGCAATAATGAGTGATCAAAAGATCGTATCTGCAGCAACGTGTTATCTTTAAAAATGTCAGCTCGGCACGCAAAAAATAAGCTCTCACCTAACTCGAGATCATGAAAAATGGAGACACAAAGGGTATCGGAAAATGGCACAATATTTTTTTTTACAAAGTTTGGATTTTTTTTTCATCACCACTTAGATAAAAAAGAACCTACACATTTTTGGTGTCTGTGAACTCGTATTAGTAACATAGTAACATAGTAACATAGTTAGTAAGGCCGAAAAAAGACATTTGTCCATCCAGTTCAGCCTATATTCCATCATAATAAATCCCCAGATCTACGTCCTTCTACAGAACCTAATAATTGTATGATACAATATTGTTCTGCTCCAAGAAGACATCCAGGCCTCTCTTGAACCCCTCGATTGAGTTCGCCATCACCACCTCCTCAGGCAAGCAATTCCAGATTCTCACTGCCCTAACAGTAAAGAATCCTCTTCTATGTTGGTGGAAAAACCTTCTCTCCTCCAGACGCAAAGAATGCCCCCTTGTGCCCGTCACCTTCCTTGGTATAAAGAGATCCTCAGCGAGATATTTGTATTGTCCCCTTATATACTTATACATGGTTATTAGATCGCCCCTCAGTCGTCTTTTTTCTAGACTAAATAATCCTAATTTCGCTAATCTATCTGGGTATTGTAGTTCTCCCATCCCCTTTATTAATTTTGTTGCCCTCCTTTGTACTCTCTCTAGTTCCATTATATCCTTCCTGAGCACCGGTGCCCAAAACTGGACACAGTACTCCATGTGCGGTCTAACTAGGGATTTGTACAGAGGCAGTATAATGCTCTCATCATGTGTATCCAGACCTCTTTTAATGCACCCCATGATCCTGTTTGCCTTGGCAGCTGCTGCCTGGCACTGGCTGCTTCAGGTAAGTTTATCATTAACTAGGATCCCCAAGTCCTTCTCCCTGTCAGATTTACCCAGTGGTTTCCCGTTCAGTGTGTAATGGTGATATTGATTCCTTCTTCCCATGTGTATAACCTTACATTTATCATTGTTAAACCTCATCTGCCACCTTTCAGCCCAAGTTTCCAACTTATCCAGATCCATCTGTAGCAGAATACTATCTTCTCTTGTATTAACTGCTTTACATAGTTTTGTATCATCTGCAAATATCGATATTTTACTGTGTAAACCTTCTACCAGATCATTAATGAATATGTTGAAGAGAACCTGGACCTGGATAATCATATTGGCAGGTCAGTTTTTGCATTTAGTGAACCTTTTAATAAAGCCAAACAAAAAACAAGTGTGGGATTGCATTTTTTTGCAATTTCACCGCACTTGGAATTTTTTTTCCTGTTTTCTAGTGCACAGCATGGTAAAAACAATGTGTCGTTCAAAAGTAAAACTTGTCCTGCAAAAAACAAGCCCTCACATGGCCATATTGACAGAAAAATAAAAATGCTATAGCTCCGGGAAGAAGGGGAGCGAAAAAGGAAAACGCAAAGTCAAAAAAAGCTTAAGGGGTCAACAGTATTAACCCCTTCCCGACCCATGACGCCACGTAGGTGTCATGAAAGTCGGTGCCAATCCGACCCATGACGCCTATGTGGCGTCATGGAAAGATCGCGTCCCTGCAGGCCGGGTGAAAGGGTTAACTCCCATTTCACCCGATCTGCAGGGACAGGGGGAGTGGTAGTTTAGCCCAGGGGGGGTGGCTTCACCCCCCCGTGGCTACGATCGCTCTGATTGGCTGTTGAAAGTGAAACTGCCAATCAGAGCGATTTGTAATACTTCACCTATTATAACGGGTGAAATATTACAATCCAGCCATGGCCGATGCTGCAATATCATCTGCCATGGCTGGAAATACTAATGTGCCCCCACTCCACCCCACCGATCGCCCCCCCAGCCCTCCGATCTGCCCGGTACACTGCCCCGCTCCCTGTGTTCCGCTCCCCCCGTGCTCTTGTCCGCTCACCCCCGTGCTCCAATCACCCCCCCTGCACTCCGATCCACCCCCCCGTGCTCCGTTCCACCCCCCCGTGCTCCGTTCCACCCCCGTGCTCCGTTCCAGCCCCCCCGTGCTCCATTCCACCCCTCACGCGTTCCGATCCACCCCCCCATGCTCCGATCCCCCCCGTGCTCCCCCCCACCCCATCATACTTACCGATCCTGCCGGGGCCCATCCGTCATCTCCCTGGGCGCCGCCATCTTCCAAAATGGCAGGCGCATGCGCAGTGCGCCCGCCGAATCTGCCGGCCGGCAGATTCGTTCAAAGCGCATTTTGATCACTGAGATATAATCTATCCCAGTGATCAAAATAAAAAAAATGATAAATGACCCCCCCCTTTGTCACCCCCATAGGTAGGGACAATAAAAAAATATAGAATTTTTTTTTTCCACTAATGTTAGAATAGGGTTAGGGTTAGGGGTAGGGCTAGGGTTAGGGGTAGGGTTAGGGGTAGGGTTAGGGCTAGGGTTAGGGGTAGGGCTAGGGTAGGGTTAGGGTTAGGGGTAGGGGTAGGGTTAGGGTTAGGGTTAGGGCTAGGGTTAGGGCTAGGGTTAGGGTTAGGGCTAGGGTTAGGGCTAGGGTTAGAGTTAGGGCTAGGGTTAGAGCTAGGGTTAGGGTTAGGGTTTCGGTATGTGCACACGTATTCTGGTCCTCTGCGGATTTTTCCGCTGCGGATTTGATAAATCCGCAGTGCTAAACCGCTGCAGATTTATGGCGGATTTACCATGTTTTTTCTGCGCATTTCACTGCGGTTTTACAACTGCGGTTTTCTATTGGAGCAGTTGTAAAACCGCTGCGGAATCCGCAGAAAGAAGAGACATGCTGCGGAATGTAAACCGCTGCGTTTCCGTGCAGTTTTTCTGCAGCATGTGTACAGCGATTTTTGTTTCCCATAGGTTTACATTGAACTGTAAACTCATGGGAAACTGCTGCGGATCCGCAGCGTTTTCCGCAGCGTGTGCACATACCATTAGAATTAGGCTATGTGCACACGGTGCGGATTTGGCTGCGGATCCACAGCGGATTGGCCGCTGCGGATTCGCAGCAGTGTTCCATCAGGTTTACAGTACCAAGTAAACCTATGGAAAACCAAATCCGCTGTGCCCATGGTGCGGAAAATAACGTGCGGAATCCGCAGATGAAATCCGCACAAAAAACACTGGAAATCCGCGGAAAATCCGCAGGTAAAACGCAGTGCCTTTTACCCGCGGATTTTTCAAAAATGATGCTGAAAAATCTCACACGAATCCGCAACGTGGGCACATAGCCTTAGGGTTAGGGTTGGAATTAGGGTTGTGGTTCGGGTTGTGATTAGGGTTATGGCTACAGTTGGGATTAGGGTTAGGGGTGTGGGGGGGTTAGTGTTGGAGGTAGAATTGAGGGGTTTCCACTGTTTAGGCACATCAGGGGTCTCCAAATGCAACATGGCGCCACCATTGATTCCAGCCAATCTTGTATTCAAAAAGTCAAATGGTGCTCCCTCAATTTCGAGCCCCGACGTGTGCCCAAACAGTGGTTTACCCCCTCATATGGGGTATCAGTGTACTCAGGACAAACTGCGCAACAATTACTGGGGTCCAATTTCTCCTGTTACTCTTGTGAAAATAAAAAAATGCTTGCTAAAACATCATTTTTGAGGAAAGAAAAATGATTTTTTATTTTCACGGCTCTGCGTTGTAAACGTCTGTGAAGCACTTGGGGGTTCAAAGTGCTCACCACATATCTAGATAAGTTCCTTGGGTGGTCTAGTTTCTAAAATGGGGTCACTTATGGGGGGTTTCTACTGTTTAGGCACACCAGGGGCTCTGCAAACGCAACGTGACGCCCGCAGACCATTCCATCAAAGTCTGCATTTCAAAAGTCACTACTTCCCTTCTGAGCCCCGACGTGTGCCCAAACAGTGGTTTACCCCCACACATGGGGTATCAGCGTACTCAGGAGAAACTGGACAACAACTTTTGGGGTCCAATTTCTCCTGTAACCCTTGGGAAAATAAAAAATTCTGGGCTAAATAATTATTTTTGAGGAAAGAAAACGTATTTATTATTTTCACGGCTCTGCGTTGTAAACTTCTGTGAAGCACTTGGGGGTTCAAAGTGCTCACCACACATCTAGATAAGTTCCTTTCGGGGTCTAGTTTCCAAAATGGGGTCACTTGTGGGGGGTTTCTACTGTTTAGCCACATCAGGGGCTCTGCAAACGCAACGTGACGCCCGCAGAGCATTCCATCAAAGTCTGCATTTCAAAACGTCACTACTTCACTTCCGAGCCCCAGCGTGTGCCCAAACAGTGGTTTACCCCCACATATGGGGTATCAGCGTACTCAGGAGAAACTGGACAACAACTTTTGGGGTGAAATTTCTCCTGTTACCCTTGGGAAAATAAAAAATTGCAGGCTAAAAGATCATTTTTGAGAAAAACTTTTTTATTTTTTATTTTCATGGCTCTGCGTTATAAACTTCTGTGAAGCACTTGGGGGTTCAAAGTCCTCACCACACATCTAGATAAGTTCCTTTCGGGGTCTAGTTTCCAAAATGGGGTCACTTGTGGGGGGTTTCTACTGTTTAGCCACATCAGGGGCTCTGCAAACGCAACGTGACGCCCGCAGAGCATTCCATCAAAGTCTGCATTTCAAAACGTCATTACTTCACTTCCGAGCCCCAGCGTGTGCCCAAACAGTGGTTTACCCCCACATATGGGGTATCAGCGTACTCAGGAGAAACTGGACAACAACTTTTGGGGTGAAATTTCTCCTGTTACCCTTGGGAAAATAAAAAATTGCAGGCTAAAAGATCATTTTTGAGAAAATAATTTTTATTTTTTATTTTCATGGCTCTGCGTTATAAACTTCTGTGAAGCACTTGGGGGTTCAAAGTCCTCACCACACATCTAGATTAGTTCCTTTGGGGGTCTAGTTTCCAAAATGGGGTCATTTGTGGGGGATCTCCAATGTTTAGGCACACAGGGGCTCTCCAAACGTGACATGGTGTCCGCTAATGATTGGAGCTAATTTTCCATTTAAAAAGCCAAATGGCGTGCCTTCCCTTCCGAGCCCTGCCGTGCGCCCAAACAGTGGTTTACCCCCACATATGGGGTATCTGCGTACTCAGGACAAACTGGACAAGAACATTTGGGGTCCAATTTCTCCTATTACCCTTGGCAAAATAGAAAATTCCAGGCTAAAAAATCATTTTGAGGAAAGAAAAATTATTTTTTATTTTCATGGCTCTGCGTTATAAACTTCTGTGAAGCACCTGGGGGTTTAAAGTGCTCAATATGCATCTAGATAAGTTCCTTGGGGGGTCTAGTTTCCAAAATGGGGTCACTTGTGGGGGAGCTCTGTTATGTTTGCTAATGACAGGTGTTATGAAGGCAATCCAGAAACACAGTGTGCTTAGCGATCAGAGCGCACACAGTGATCTGACAAATACCCAAAAATACAAGAACGAGCTCTGAGACGTGAAAACTCTGTAGACTGCACACCTGATCCTATCCTAAACACAACTAAAAGCGGCTGTGGATTGCGCCTAACAACTACCTAGGCAACTCGGCACAGCCTAAGAAACTAGCTAGCCTGAAGATAGAAAAATAGGCCTGACTTGCCCCAGAGAAATTCCCCAAAGGAAAAGGCAGCCCCCCACATATAATGACTGTGAGTAAGATGAAAAGACAAAACGTAGGGATGAAATACATTCAGCAAAGTGGGGCCCGATATTCTAGGACAGAGTGAGGACAGTAAAGCGAACTTTGCAGTCTACAAAAAACCCTAAAGCAAAACCACGCAAAGGGGGCAAAAAAAACCCACCGTGCCGAACTAACGGCACGGCGGTACACCCTTTGCGTCTCAGAGCTTCCAGCAAAACAAAAGACAAGCTGGACAGAAAAAAAGCAACAAAAAAAAGCAAAAAGCACTTAGCTATACAGAGCAGCAGGTCACAGGAACAATCAGGAGAAGCTCAGATCCAACACTGAAACATTGACAAGGAGCAAGGATAGCAGCATCAGGCGGAGTTAAGTAATGAAGCAGTTAACGAGCTCACCAGAACACCTGAGGGAGGAAGCTCAGAAGCTGCAGTACCACTTGTGACCACAGGAGTGAATTCAGCCACAGAATTCACAACAGAGCTCCAATGTTTAGGCACACAGGGGCTCTCCAAACGTGACATGGTGTCCGCTAACAATTGGAGCTAATTTTCCATTCAAAAAGTCAAATTGCGCGCCTTCCCTTCCGAGCCCTACCGTGTGCCCAAACAGTGGTTTACCCCCACATATGAGGTATCGGCGTACTCGGGAGAAATTGCCCAACAAATTTTATGATCCATTTTATCCTATTGCCCATGTGAAAATGAAAAAATTGAGGCGAAAAGAATTTTTTTGTGAAAAAAAAGTACTTTTTCATTTTTACAGATCAATTTGTGAAGCACCTGGGGGTTTAAAGTGCTCACGAGGCATCTAGATAAGTTCCTTGGGGGGTCTAGTTTCCAAAATGGGGTCACTTGTGGGGGAGCTCCAATGTTTAGGCACACAGGGGCTCTCCAAACGCGACATGGTGTCCGCTAACGATGGAGATAATTTTTCATTCAAAAAATCAAATGGCGCTCCTTCCCTTCCGAGCCTTACCATGTGCCCAAACAGTGGTTTACCCCCACATGTGAGGTATTGGTGTACTCAGGAGAAATTGCCCAACAAATTTTTGGATCCATTTTATCCTGTTGCCCATGTGAAAATGAAAAAATTGAGGCTAAAAGAATTTTTTTGTGAAAAAAAAGTACTTTTTCATTTTTACGGATCAATTTGTGAAGCACCTGGGGGTTCAAAGTGCTCACTATGCATCTAGATAAGTTCCTTGGGGTGTCTAGTTTCCAAAATGGGGTCACTTGTGGGGGAGCTCCAATTTTTAGGCACACGGGGGCTCTCCAAACGTGACATGGTGTCCGCTAAAGAGTGGAGCCAATTTTTCATTCAAAAAGTCAAATGGCGCTCCTTCCCTTCCAAGCCCTGCCGTGCGCCCAAACAGTGGTTTACCCCAACATATGAGGTATCAGTGTACTCAGGACAAATTGGACAACAACTTTCGTGGTTCAGTTTCTCCTTTTACCATTGGGAAAATAAAAAAATTGTTGCCAAATAATAATTTTTGTGACTAAAAAGTTAAATGTTCATTTTTTCCTTCCATGTTGCTCTGCTGCTGTGAAGTACCTGAAGGGTTAATAAACTTCTTAAATGTGGTTTTGAGTACCTTGAGGGGTGCATTTTTTAGAATGGTGTCACTTTTGGGTATTTTCAGCCATATAGACCCCTGAAACTGACTTCAAATGTGAGGTGGTCCCTAAAAAATGGTTTTGTAAATTTCGTTGTAAAAATGAGAAATCGCTGGTCAAATTTTAACCCTTATAACTTCCAAGCAAAAAAAAATTTTGTTTCCAAAATTGTGCTGATGTAAAGTATACATGTGGGAAATGTTATTTATTAACTATTTTGTGTCACATAACTCTCTGGTTTAACAGAATAAAAATTCAAAATGTGAAAATTGCGAAATTTTCAAAATTTTCGCCAAATTTCCGTTTTTATCACAAATAAACGCAGAATTTATTGACCTAAATTTATCACTATCATGAAGCCCAATATGTCACGAAAAAACAATCTCAGAACCGCTAGGATCCGTTGAAGCGTTCCTGAGTTATTACCTCATAAAGGGACACTGGTCAGAATTGCAAAAAACGGCAAGGTCTTTAAGGTCAAAATAGGATGGGTCATGAAGGGGTTAACTGTGATGTGATACCTCAGTAATGTGAACATTTGTCTTCACTGAATACACAGTTTACCCATAAATACAGAGTGAAAGATCAGTCCAGGAGGAGAAAAAAGCAAATCTCTCTGATAAGATATATTACAAAGTTGTTTATTTTCATATGTACTATTGACTTATGAAATAAAAATGTAAAATATGGTAACTTTCTAAGCAATGAATCAATATGTTTTAGTAAGTTCCCCATTCAGAATTAAATACAAAGCTGTTAACGACATAAGATGTTCTGCAGCAGTCAAATGTATTTTTACATATTTTTCACGCATGTATGCATTGTTTTATTTCCTCTAAAGATCAATAAATGTGCAGTATAAAGAAGTTGCACAGCCTAAAATAGAGTTAGGTAATGAGTAGATATTTCCTGGCTTACTCAGCTAAATTACATCTTAGAACAATGTCAATCCGTCCGGCCTCCAGGCAGCCCACATACCATGCAGGAACAGACGACTAGAAAGTACATTTGTAGCACTGGGCTATTAATAGAGCTGAGACAGAATAGTTAGGTCAAAACACTTTATATGAGTGGTACATTAAAGTAAATGAGCGGAGTTTGCACAGTTGTATCATAATGAATCTGTCCTTCTCATGAACCATTCACTAGAGGAATAAGCACAAGCATATGATATACAAAAAATATATGTCTGGCAGAACAAAGTCTTCTTGGAACTTAGAAAGAAGAATGAATTGAGCAGGCTAGGCTGGCTGTGCCCTAATTTTAGCAAGAAAGCGACTCTTATTTTTGAACATTCTTTCATTTATTGTTGTGTTCTCTTTAGTAGATTACTATTCATTATGCTGGTAAAAATGCGGCTGCTGAAAGTTTAGAATTTTTCATATTTAATTGCTATTTTTAAGCTCTTTATCATGCATAATTACGCAACATTTAGGTGTTTGCTGGACAATGAAAGAAAATGAAATTTTGCATGTAAAAATTTGACATACTGCTCAATAATTTGCTCTAGTTTTGTGATAGAAATAGATAATAGCATTTAGGCGTATTTCAATATTATTGAGTGAAGCAATTAATGCTCTCATGTGATTGTAGCAGCCGATCACTGCTCCATATGGTAATAGCATGGATGGAGCACCTAGTGGGGGTATAGGTGGATTATAATAAGGGCAATCTGGGCTAATGCCTGTGGCCCAGGGCTCCAAAGAGGCCCATAGCCAGATTGCCCTCATTATGTTCACCATCATCAGCGACCCTTATCACAGGCAAGGAGCCTTCCTGAGGCTCTACTGCCACCAATAGAGAATGACACTGCCAGCACAGCTACAGAACATCTCCTGTCACCTTCTCTGTGACTCAGCCGGCGTCGGTCAGAAGTTGAAGTGGGGCCAAAGGAGATCACACGGAGAGGTAAGTGTTATTTCCTTTTCTTTCAATAAAATGAATGAAATGGGGGTCGTAGAGAGGATATTATAAAATAATAAATTGAGGGTGAGAGAGAGAAAATAATATTATAATGATTTAAAAATGGGATAGGGGTTATATTATTATGAACTGAGGGTTGGAGAGTGGACATTATATTATAATGAATTTAGGATGGAGGGTAGGAGGCAGAACACTATATTATAACGAATTGAGGGTGGGAGAGAGAACCATAAATAATGAATTGGCGGAAGGTGGGAATCTAAATATAATAAATTGGTGTATGTGATTAAAATGATTTGGGGTGGGACATGTGATTACAATGAATTGGGGGAGTGAGAGGTGCACAGTAATTAGGGCACTGAGGACTCAGAAGACGAGTGGCTTGTAATGCATTGGGGAAAAAGTATAATGACTAATTAATTTATACATTTAATTGGTGGGGAAAAGTGGCTAACTATTCTTAACAGTGGGACAGTGGTGAATGTAAAATTTATGTCTGAAATGATGTGTTGCATATTAGGAAGCATTTCCTTTTGTTCTGTGTAGCAGCATCCCATATTATATAGCATCCTCTCGTTTATATATAACATTGTTTCCTATTACGTAGTATCCTTTAATATGTATAGCGCTATTTCATGTACAGTGCTATACACACGGGAAACAAAATTTGGCTACGCACACCGCTTTTGCTGTCTTTTTGCATCTCCAGATGTGCACCGGAGCACCTGTGTGTTAAATACGTGACCTATCACATGATGTCTCAAAGAAATCATGTGACATGTCACATCAGTATCTGGGGGTCCCTGTCACAAATGTGTCACGTCCTTCCAGAAGATCGGGGTTAAAAGATCACTTCATATTGTTAAGCAAAGTGTTGTGAATTCTGTGGTCAAGCTCCCTCCTGTGGTCATGAGTGGTACTTCGGCTGGTTCTGTCTATGAGCTTCTTCTGGTGGATGTGAGTGGGGCTGCGGCTTCTGAGTTCCCTTCCTCAGGTGACGAGGTTAAGTCGTTAGGTGCTGCTCTATTTAACTCCACCTAGTTCTTTGTTCCTGGCCTCCAGTCAATGTTCCAGTATTGGTCTTGTTCTCTCCTGGATCGTCTTGTGGCCTGTCTGCCCTGCATAAGCTAAGTTCTGCTTGTGTTACTTTTGTTTGCTATTTTTTCTGTCCAGCTTGCTATATTGGTTTTTCTTGCTTGCTGGAAGCTCTGGGACGCAGAGGGAGCACCTCCGTGCCGTTAGTCGGTACGGAGGGTCTTTTTGCGCCCTCTGCGTGGTTGTTTGTAGGTTTTTGTGCTGACCGCAAAGCTATCTTTACTATCCTCGGTCTATTCAGTAAGTCGGGCCTCACTTTGCTAAAACCTATTTCATCTCTGTGTTTGTATTTTCATCTTTACTCACAGTCATTATATGTGGGGGGCTGCCTTTTCCTTTGGGGAATTTCTCTGAGGCAAGGTAGGCTTATTTTTCTATCTTCAGGGCTAGCTAGTTTCTCAGGCTGTGCCCGAGGTGCCTAGGTCTGGTCAGGAGCGCTCCACGGCTACCTCTAGTGTGGTGTGATAGGATTAGGGATTGCGGTCAGCAGAGTTCCCACGTCTCAGAGCTCGTCCTATGTTATTAGTAACTATCAGGTCACTTTTTGTGCTCTTAACCACCAGGTCCATTGTGTTTCTGAATCACCAGTTCATAACAGTACTGGAGGCCCAAAGTACTAACGCTTCTCAATAGAGGGAAAAGAGAAGTTCTGAGACCATTTTTTTTTCTCTGCACTGTGTTTTGTCTTTCTTTTCCCCTAGACATTTGGGTGGTTCAGGACACAGGTGTAGTGATGGACATTAAAGGTCTGTCTTCTTGTGTGGCTCATCTCACTGCAAGAGTACAAAATATTCAAGACTTTGTGGTTCAGAATTCTATGTTAGAACCAAGAATTCCTATTCCTGATTTGTTTTCTGGAGATAGAGCTAAGTTTCTGAGTTTTAAAAATAATTGTAAACTGTTTCTGGCTTTGAAACCCCGCTCCTCTGGTGACCCAGTTCAACAAGTTAAGATCATTATTTCTTTATTACGTGGCGATCCTCAAGACTGGGCATTTTCCCTTGCGCCAGGAGATCCTGCATTATGTAATATTGATGCGTTTTTTCTGGCGCTCGGATAGCTTTATGATGAACCTAATTCAGTGGATCAGGCAGAGAAAAATTTGCTGGCTCTGTGTCAGGGTCAGGATGAGGTAGAGATATATTGTCAGAAGTTTAGGAAGTGGTCTGTGCTCACTCAATGGAATGAATGTGCGCTGGCAGCAATTTTCCTAAAGGGTCTCTCTGAAGCCCTTAAGGATGTTATGGTGGGATTTCCTATGCCTGCTGGTCTGAATGAGTCTATGTCTTTGGCCATTCAGATCGATCGACGCTTGCGTGAGCGTAAGACTGTGCACCATTTGGCGGTATTACCTGAGCATAAACCTGAGCCTATGCAATGTGATAGGACTTTGACCAGAGCTAAACGGCAAGAACACAGACGTCGGAATGGGCTGTGTTTTTACTGTGGTTATTCCACTCATGCTATCTCCGATTGTCCTAAGCGCACTAAGTGGTTCGCTAGGTCTGCCACCATTGGTACGGTACAGTCGAAATTTCTTTTGTCCGTTACTTTGATCTGCTCTTTGTCATCCTATTCTGTCATGGCATTTGTGGATTCAGGCACTGCCCTGAATTTGATGGACTTGGAGTTTGCTAAGCGCTGTGGTTTTTTCTTGGAGCCTTTGCAGTATCCTATTCCATTGAGAGGAATTGATGCTATGCCTTTGGCCAAGAAAAAGCCTCAGTACTGGACCCAATTGACCATGTGCATGGCTCCTGCGCATCAGGAGGATATTCGCTTTTTGGTGTTGCATAATCTGCATGATGTGGTCGTGTTGGGGTTGCCATGGCTACAAGTCCATAACCCAGTATTGGATTGGAAATCAATGTCTGTGTCCAGCTGGGGTTGTCAGGGGGTACATGGTGATGTTCCATTTCTGTCTATTTCGTCATCCGCCCCTTCTGAGGTCCCAGAGTTCTTGTCGCATTATCGGGATGTATTTGATGAGCCCAAGTCCAGGGCCCTACCTCCGCATAGGGATTGCGATTGTGCTATCGATTTGATTCCTGGTAGTAAGTTTCCTAAGGGTCGACTTTTTAATTTGTCTGTGCCTGAGCACGCCGCTATGTGGAGTTACGTAAAGGAATCCTTGGAGAAGGGTCATATTCGCCCGTCGTCATCACCATTGGGAGCAGGGTTCTTTTTTGTGGCTAAGAAGGATGGTTCGCTGAGACCTTGTATTGATTACCGCCTTCTAAATAAAATCACAGTCAAATTTCAGTACCCCTTGCCGCTGCTGTCTGATATGTTTGCTCGGATTAAGGGGGCTAGTTGGTTCACCAAGATAGATCTTCGTGGTGCGTATAATCTTGTGCGTATTAAACAGGGCGATGAATGGAAAACAGCATTTAATACGCCCGAGGGCCATTTTGAGTACCTGGTTATGCCATTCAGGCTTTCTAATGCTCCATCAGTATTTCAGTCCTTTATGCATGACATCTTCCGAGAGTACCTGGATAAATTCCTGATTGTATACTTGGATGATATTTTGGTCTTCTCGGATGATTGGGAGTCTCACGTGAGGCAGGTTAGAATGGTGTTCCAGGTCCTGCGTGCGAATTCTTTGTTGTGAAGGGGTCAAAGTGTCTCTTTGGTGTTCAGAAGGTTTCATTTTTGGGTTTTATTTTTTCCCCTTCTACTATCGAGATGGACCCTGTTAAAGTTCAGGCCATTTATGATTGGACTCAGCCGACATCTCTGAAGAGTCTGCAAAAGTTCCTGGGCTTTGCTAATTTTTATCGTCGCTTCATCAATAATTTTTCTAGTATTGCTAAACCGTTGACTGATTTAACCAAGAAGGGTGCTGATGTGGTCAATTGGTCTTCTGCTGCTGTGAAAGCTTTTCAGGAGATGAAGCGTCGTTTTTCTTCTGCCCCTGTGTTGTGCCAACCGGATGTTTCGCTCCCGTTCCAGGTCGAGGTTGATGCTTCTGAGATTGGAGCAGGGGCTGTTTTGTCGCAAAGAAGTTCTGATGGCTCGGTGATGAAGCCATGTGCCTTCATTTCCAGGAAGTTTTCGCCTGCTGAGCTTAATTATGATGTTGGCAATCGAGAGTTGCTGGCCATGAAGTGGGCATTCGAGGAGTGGCGTCATTGGCTTGAAGGAGCTAAGCATCGCGTGGTGGTCTTGACTGATCACAAGAACTTGACTTATCTTGAGTCTGCCAAACGGTTGAATCCTAGACAGGCTCGTTGGTCGCTGTTTATCTGCCGTTTTGACTTTATGGTTTCGTACCTTCCGGGCTCTAAAAATGTGAAGGCGGATGCCCTGTCTAGGAGTTTTGTGCCCGACTCTCTGGGTTTGCCTGAGCCGGCGGGTATTCTCAAAGAGGGGGTAATTTTGTCTGCGATCTCCCCTGATTTGCGGCGGGTTTCAGGCTAATAGACCTGACCGTTGCCCAGCGGAGAAACTGTTTGTCCCTGATAAATGGACGAGTAGAGTTATCTCTGAGGTTCATTGTTCAGTGTTGACTGGTCATCCTGGAATCTTTGGTACCAGAGATTTGGTGGCTAGATCCTTTTGGTGGCCGTCTCTGTCACGGGATGTGCGTTCGTTTGTGCAGTCCTGTGGGATTTGTGCTCGGGCTAAGCCCTGCTGTTCTCATGCCAGTGGGTTGCTTTTGCCCTTGCCGGTCCCAAAGAGGCCCTGGACTCATATCTCTATGGATTTTATTTCGGATCTCCCCATCTCTCAAAAGATGTCGGTCATTTGGGTGGTTTGTGATCCCTTCTCTAAGATGGTCCATTTGGTACCCTTGTCTAAATTGCCCTCCTCCTCTGATTTGGTGCCATTGTTTTTCCAGCATGTGGTTTGTTTACATGGCATTCCGGAGAACATCGTTTCTGACAGAGGTTCCCAGTTTGTTTCGAGGTTTTGGCGAGCCTTTTGTGCTAGGATGGGCATTGATTTGTCTTTTTCCTCGGCTTTCCATCCTCAGACAAATGGCCAAACTGAACGAACCAATCAGACCTTGGAAACATATCTGAGATGCTTTGTTTCTGCTGATCAGGATGATTGGGTGTCCTTTTTGCCGTTGGCTGAGTTCGCACTTAATAATCGGGCCAGCTCGGCTACTTTGGTTTCGCTATTTTTCTGCAATTCTGGTTTCCACCCTCGTTTCTCTTCAGGGCAGGTTGAGTCTTCGGACTGTCCAGGTGTGGATACTGTGGTGGATAGGTTGCAGCAGATTTGGACTCATGTAGTGGACAATTTGACATTGTCCCAGGAGAAGGCTCAACGTTTCGCTAACCGCAGGCGCTGTGTGGGTCCCCGACTTCGTGTTTGGAGATTTAGTTTGGTTGTCGTCTCGTTATATTCCTATGAATGTTTCCTCTCCTAAGTTTAAGCCTCGTTTTATTGGTCCATATAGGATTTCTGAGGTTCTTAATCCTGTGTCTTTTCGTTTGACCCTTCCAGCTTCTTTTTCCATCCATAATGTATTCCATAGGTCATTGTTGCGGAGATACGTGGCACCTGTGGTTCCATCCGTTGATCCTCCTGCCCCGGTTTTGGTTGAGGGGGAGTTGGAGTATATAGTGGAGAAGATTTTGGATTCTCGCATTTCGAGACGGAAACTCCAGTACCTGGTTAAGTGGAAGGGTTATGGTCAGGAAGATAATTCCTGGGTCTTTGCCTCTGATGTTCATGCTGCCGATCTGGTTTGTGCCTTTCATTTGGCTCATCCTGGTCGGCCTGGGGGCTCTGGTGAGGGTTTGGTGACCCCTCCTCAAGGGGGGGTACTGTTGTGAATTCTGTGGTCAAGCTCTCTCCTGTGGTCATGAGTGGTACTTCGGCTGGTTCTGTCTATGAGCTTCCTCTGGTGGATGTGAGTGGGGCTGCAGCTTCTGAGTTCCCTTCCTCAGGTGACGAGGTTAAGTCGTTAGGTGCTGCTCTATTTAACTCCACCTAGTTCTTTGTTCCTGGCCTCCAGTCAATGTTCCAGTATTGGTCTTGCTCTCTCCTGGATCGTCTTGTGGCCTGTCTGCCCTGCATAAGCTAAGTTCTGCTTGTGTTACTTTTGTTTGCTATTTTTTCTGTCCAGCTTGCTATATTGGTTTTTCTTGCTTGCTGGAAGCTCTGGGACGCAGAGGGAGCACCTCCGTGCCATTAGTCGGTACGGAGGGTCTTTTTGCGCCCTCTGCGTGGTTGTTTGTAGGTTTTTGTGCTGACCGCAAAGCTATCTTTACTATCCTCGGTCTATTCAGTAAGTCGGGCCTCACTTTGCTAAAATCTATTTCATCTCTGTGTTTGTATTTTCATCTTTACTCACAGTCATTATATGTGGGGGGCTGCCTTTTCCTTTGGGGAATTTCTCTGAGGCAAGGTAGGCTTATTTTTCTGTCTTCAGGGCTAGCTAGTTTCTCAGGCTGTGCCCGAGGCGCCTAGGTCTGGTCAGGAGCGCTCCACGGCTACCTCTAGTGTGGTGTGATAGGATTAGGGATTGCGGTCAGCAGAGTTCCCACGTCTCAGAGCTCGTCCTATGTTATTAGTAACTATCAGGTCACTTTGTGTGCCCTTAACCACCAGGTCCATTGTGTTTCTGAATCACCAGTTCATAACAGCAAAGATCTTCTATTTAGCCTGTTGGTGTCCGATATTAAATGGATTTGGTTTCCTTTGGATCTGAAAAGGATAAAGACCCTTTTTTATACTGGTCAGAAACTGCAGCTTCATTTGAGCTGCTTCTGATCTGGTCATTACCTCGCCCTTTAAAATCTGGCCAGACGTTCTCTGCATTGCATAATAAGAAGAAGAGCAGCAATACTTGACAAAGGCCAACCCGGCCGAAACGTTGTATTTTATGATGGCAGAATAAAGACTTTTTTGGATACTTATCACCTGGTATGGATGCTGCTCTTCTTCTTATTATACGTTTTTGTCCGATTGGATCCTTGAACTTTGGAGCATGCATCTCCTATCTGAGTGCTGGTGGTTGACTTTCTTGCACATTGTTCTCTGCATTGCAGTGAAAGCTATGCTTCCAAGCTCCTTGGACACACTGCACTGAATGGGAGATTGTTGTTGCTACTGGAGATTGTTGTGTGCTGTTTTTGGATGAATGCTTTCTTCATTGACCTATTCCCATTTGGTTGATGCATTCCTATCTTTAACCTATGTACCTATCTACCTTTGGTGAGTTTTTGTATCTTTGTTGCTGTCACGCTGCTGCAATGCAGGTAGGTGCAAACTCCACTTGATGGCAATAGAGTGGAGCGAGGGCTGCACCTAGACAAAGCAGACCTAATGTGCAGCAGCGAGGCTACCACTAGGTGGCAGCAGGAAAGTCAAAAGGGCTAAGCCGATATAGTCGATAGCGCAGTACCAAAGGAATAGACAAAACACAGAGTCAAAGACAAGCCAAAAGGTCTGTAACAGTCAGGAGCGGATAAGCCAAAGACAGAAAGCAGAAGCAGTTCAGGATACAAGCCAAGCCAAAACCATGGAGTAAACACATAAAAGGGAAACACTGAGTCAAGACGGGGATTGGGAGAACAGAGGCACGGGTTCAGGCAGCTAAGGCAACGGGACAAGTCAGTATATACCAGAGTCAGCTACATATGCTGTAGGCAGAACTATAACTGACACCGCCTGCAGGATGCAACAGAGATAAATAGCAAAACCTGAAACCAGACTGAGGCTGAGAAAAGTTAACCCTTGACATGATCAGACTGGGTAAAGGGAAGACAAGACTCAAAACCCGGTCTGGATCATGACAGTTGCATTCTGTGTTTCCTATTTTGTCTTTGCTTTGTGTACTTTAGATTTCTGTCCCATACCTCATGGAGTGGGGGATGGGACAGATCAGGGTTTAACAGGCTCATAGTAAGGCCGGAAACTTGGGCCTCTCTACCTTCAAGAGTACATCCGGACAGGGATAGTTACAGTCACAGTCCCAGGAACAGTTTGAGGCCCTCCTTCCTTAAGGTACCGTCACACTAAGCGACGCTGCAGCGATACCGACAACGATCCGGATCGCTGCAGCGTCGCTGTTTGGTCGCTGGAGAGCTGTCACACAGACAGCTCTCCAGCGACCAACGATGCCGGTAACCAGGGTAAACATCGGGTTACTAAGCGCAGGGCCACGCTTAGTAACCCGATGTTTACCCTGGTTACCATCCTAAAAGTAAAAAAAACAAACGCTTCATACTTACCTTCGGTTGTCTGTCCCCGGCGCTGTGCTTCTCTGTACTGGCTGTGAGCACACCGCTCTGCTTTCCGGCCGCTGTGCTCACAGTGAGTGCAGGAAAGCACAGCGCCGGAGGACAGACAGCCGAAGGTAAGTATGAAGCGTTTGGTTTTTTTACTTTTAGGATGGTAACCAGGGTAAACATCGGGTTACTAAGCGCGGCCCTGCGCTTAGTAACCCGATGTTTACCCTGGTTACCAGCGAAGACATCGCTGAATCGGTGTCACACACGCCGATTCAGCGATGTCAGCAGGAAGTCCAGCGACCAAATAAAGTTCTGGACTTTCTGCAGCGACCAACGACATCACAGCAGGATTCTGATCGCTGCTGTGTGTCAAACTGAACGATATCGCTAGCCAGGATGCTGCAACGTCACGGATCGCTAGCGATATTGTTTAGTGTGACGGTACCTTTACTGAAGACGATCACAGCATGACAGTTACCTTTAAACTGCCCAAGGCTCTGGCTACTCTTAATCCGCCCCTGAAAAGTGACCTTGATTACCAGATATCACATAAAAATGATGTCATTGTGTATAATTGGTTAGCAAAAAAGGACCACTAACTAAATTACATTCATGCAGGTAGCTAAATGAAAACCATGGGAAAAGCTCTCAATGAATATTTAAAATTTTACAAATTTCTCCATTTACCAAAAAAAGCTCAAGGAGTGTTCTTATTGGCTTCCATCTTGCTTGCACTTGTGTGCATAACAAAAACAATTCCAGTAAGGATTATTATTCAAAAGGGTGCAAAAACCTGAATGGAAAAAATAAACATTTACTTTTTATTATTTTTATGTATTAAAAACTTTAATTTAAGGGAACCTGTTGCTAGGTTTGACTAATATGAGAAATTACCACCACTTTTCAGGCTTGACACACATAATTCTGTATAATGCGGTATCTATGCCCCCAACCCAACCTGCCTCTAAGGTGCTCAGTCCATCTCCAAAGCATAGTGTTGCTCCTCGTGAACTTGGGCAAATTACGCAGCATGGCCCCCAAAGAAAGACTAGTCCTGGGGCCACCCCAACTACTTGGTCTGCCGCCTTTATTCTATTGGACTGCATCCTGCCAACTATGCCTCTTGTAGGATGCTAGCAGGAGCCTAGGATGCAGTGACACACAAGGGGCAGAACAAGGGATAACAGGTTCTTTATGTATAGGAACAGTAATGGTACAAGCAGGGGGGTAAGGAATGTGATGGGAGTATAGGGGAAAGTCAAATGCCATAGAATGTTACAGGTTAACATATCAGTCTCTGTGCACTGGAGGAAGGCGACTGCAAGATCCCACAGCAGTGCCTCAGGCAGCGTGAGATGTGTCCGATCCGGTCCCACAGATGAGCGATGTACTTTCTCCTTGTGACAACAAATCCTCTGGTTTCTTCAGCACGCAATTTCCTGATCCGTGCACACAGTGGGAAAGAGGTGATGGTCGACAGTACAGAAGAAGAAGTAGAGAGTTCAGTGAGCAAGGCTGCAGTAGGAGCACACAGTCCAGCAGACACAGCCACAGGCACAGGCTGGTCCTCAGCAGGCACCGCAAGGATGGGACTAAGCAGTGCCTCTGCGGTGGTGAGCGGAGGTCCATACTCTATCCTGGTCAATACAGGTGAGGAAGTCTCTCTGGGATGAGGGTAGGAAGCGTTGGCAGTCTGGCTAGCTGAGGGTATAGCACAGCGTCCGTGAAGAGGGAGTTAGCCGTCTTACTACTAACAAGCTCGGTCCATGCCAAGTGTCCTGTCTTCCCGCTCAAACTGCTATTTAAGTTTGACCCGTCCCCATCAGTCAGGTGCCCTGCACTGCTCCGGTCAGCAATCTCTTCCCCCTGCAACACTGGTGACAACCCCAACGGTTCAGACCCATATACGCAGGAGAGACCATCAACTTGGTTCTCCTCCCTACACATTTTTTAATTCTTATTTCATTGTTATTTTGTACATGCATTTTTTCATAGTCCTGTTTGTGAAGCTTATAGAAAAAATGCCACACCTTGATCACAGCGGAAGCTGACACATCATTAGAACAAAGATTGATTTAGCTGGTGAATAAGGTTTTTTCTGTCCTTATTTTTGCAATCAGGTGAATTTTTAAAATCCCATGAAACCTCTGGGTTCATGCTCTTACTATTCAGTGTGGATTTTATGCATGGATTTTTGAACTGAGGTTCATTGCATTTCTGCATCTCAAATCTTGCATAACTTCTTCATTCACATACATGAAAAAAAGCAATACCAAATATGATGCTCAAACTGCAGATTAGGATCCCACTGAAACAAAAGGATACAATACTTTTTAAAAAGCACGGTTCTGCAACAGAAACTGACATGCTGCATATTTTTAATAAAATATAGAACACTTGATGGTGTGATTCTAACGCATCGGGTATTCTAGAATATGCATGTCTTCGTAGTATATTGCCCAGTCACATAGTATATTGCCCAGCCACATACTATATTGCCCAGCCACATACTATTTTGCCCAGCCAGGTACTATATTGCCCAGCCACGTACTATATTGCCCAGTAACGTAGTATATTGCCCAGCCACGTAGTATATTGCCCAGCCACGTAGAATATTGCCCAGTCACGTACTATATTGCCCAGCCACATACTATATTGCCCAGCCACGTAGTATATTGCCCAGTCACGTAGTATATTGCCCAGTCACGTAGTATATTGCCCAGTCATGTAGTATATTGCACAGCCACGTAATATACAGCACAGAGCCACGTAGTATATTGCCCAGCCACTTAATATATTGCACAGCGACGTAGTATATTGCCCAGCCACGTAGTATATTGCCCAGCCACGTAGTATATTGCCCAGTCACGTAGTATATTGCCCAGTCACGTAGTATATTGCCCAGTAACGTAGTATATTGCACAGCCACATAATATACAGCACAAAGCCACATAGTATATTGCCCAGCCACGTAGTATATTGCACAGCGACGTAGTATATTGCACAGCGACGTAGTATATAGAACAGAGCCACGTAGTATATTGCCCAGTCACATAGTATACAGCACAGACAGGTAGTATATTGCCCAGCCAGGTAGTATATTGCCCAGTCATGTATGTAACAGGTTAAAAAATAAAAAAGAAACATACTCACCATCCGAAGAGCCTGTTGTAGTTCAGGCGCTTGTGTGCGGTGTCCGGTCCCAGGATTGATATGAGCGCAGGACCTTCCATGACGTTGCAGTCACATGACTGTAACGTTGCGGTCACATGGAAGGTCCTTCTCCCATAGCATTTTTGGAAGCAGAACCTGCCGCTTGCAGTGCCGAGGAGAGGATGCGACGGCGGAAGGTGAGAATAAGGTTTTTTTTTATTATTATTAGTTTTAACATTAGATCATTTTACTATTGATGCTGCATCAATAGTAGAAAGTTGGGGACACACAGGGTTAATAGCGGTGGTAACGGAGTGCGTTACCCGCGGCATAACGCGGTCCGTTACCGCCGGCATTAACCCTGTGTTAGCGGTGACCGGAGGGGAGTATGCGGGCGACAGGCACTGACTGCGGGGAGTAAGGAGCGGCCATTTTCTTCCGGACTGTGCCCGTCGCTGATTGGTCGCGGCAGCCATAACAAGCAGCTGGCGAGACCAATCAGCGAATGAATAACCATGACAGACAGAAAGACAGACAGACGGAAGTGACCCTTAGACAATTATATAGTAGATAAGCCAATTTCTGTGCAGATTCAGAATGCAAAAAACAGCCCCACATAAGCAACATGTACAACCTGTCTAACGTTTCTGATCATTCTTACCAGAACCAACACATTTCTGATTTATACTTCTTAATATTGTAAGTATGGGTTAATGGTAAGAAAGATATTCAAAGATAAAAACATTCCTGCCCTTCTACTTTTTAAAGGAGCAAAATATATTTTGCACACAGGAGCTGGTGCAAATAAGAATACAGTTATTAACAGATGAGCAGCACCAATATTTCTAAAATACCAATGCTTGTAGCACTCCAGGGATAGTGTCGTACAGCATCCAGTGAGGCCACTAGAGTAACATGCCATAGGAAGCCTTTTATCTAGCCCTCATTTAATTAACATCATCTGTAATACGTTGATGATATCCTTTCAGAGCGTTCTATCAAGGATTGCTAAATGACTTGAACTTAGGATCTAGAAATAAGTGCTCTTTTACATTGTCTTGATCAAGATCACTTAATGAATAAGTAATCAAATATTCATTTAACAATGGGATGTCATATGCCTGTCTTTTCTCGCTTCCTTGAAATGTAAGATTTATGCAGAAATCCAAATAATGTCTTGTTCCAAAAGTTCTAACAAATTAGTCTATACATTTTTCTGTTCACTGTCGCCACAAAGGCCAGGTTCAGACAGGTGTATTTTGACCACAGTGCCAAAAATGAACTTAGCTCTCCCAAACTGAGTTCACAGCCTCATTTTACCTAGAAGGTTGTAGATTAGGAGGTCCGCAGGCTTTCTGACCATTGTAATCCTTATACAGAGAGTTAGAATAAGGCTAAGAGAAAAATAATTAACTTATTTGGTTTAAATGGAAATATTCTTATGGTAAAGGAAAGCTATCAAGAGAAAATGATCTACAATGGGATATAAGAGTTTACAGTTTCTGTAAAAGCTACTGTTATTGTGAACAGTTAAGCAAGTTGAAGACGAAGTGATATCTAAAATGCCTAAAGTTAACCCCTTTCTGACATCTGACATACTATCCCGTGGAGGTGGGGTGGGCCCGTATGACCACCGACGGGATAGTACGTCATATGCGCTCGGCCGCGCTCATGGGGAGAGCGCAGCCGATCGTGGCCGGGTGTCAGCTGACTATCGCAGCTGACATCCGGCACTATGTGCCAGGAGCGGTCACGGACCGCCCCCAGCACAATAACCCCCTGGCACACTGCAATCTAACATGATCGCAGTGTTCTGGCGGTATAGGGAAGCATCACGCAGGGATTGGGCTCCCTGCGTGCTTCCCGGAGAACACCGGAGCAACGCGATGTGATCGCATTGCTCTGAGGGTCTCCTACCTCCTTCCTCCCTGCAGCAGGCCCGGATCCAAAATGGCCGCGGCATCCGGGTCCTGCAGGGAGGTGGCTTCACAGAGCCTGCTCAGAGCAGGTGCCGGGAAGCCTCCCTGCTGTGCACATCAGATCGCTGATCTGACACAGTGCACAGCAAAGTGTCAGATCAGCGATCTTACACTATAACATGATGCGCCCCCTGGGGCAATGTTATAGTGTAAAAAAAAAATATTCACATGTGTAAAAATTTTTTAAAAATTCCTATGTATATATATATATATATATATATATAGTTCCTATAAATACATTTCTTTATCTAAATAAATAAAAAAAAACAATAAAGGTACACATATTTAGTATCGCCGCGTCCGTAATGACCCGACCTATAAAGCTGTCCCACTAGTTAACCCCTTCAGTGAACACCATAAAAAATGAGGCAAAAAACAATGCTTTATTATCATACCGCCAAACAAAAAGTGGAATAACACGAGATCAAAAAACGGATATAAATAACCATGGTACCGCTGAAAACGTCATCTTGTCCTGCAAAAAACATGCAGCCACACAGCATCATCAGTAAAAAAATAAAAAGTTATAGTCCTCAGAATAAAGTGATGCAAAAATAATTATTTTTTCTATAAAATAGTTTTTATCGTATAAAAGCGCCAAAACATAAAAAAAATGATATAATCGTACTGACCCAAAGAATAAAACTGCTTCATCCATTTTACCAAACGCGGAATGGTATAAACGCCTCCCCCAAAAGAAATTCATGAATAGCTTGTTTTTGGTCATTCTGCCTCACAAAAATCGGAATAAAAAGCGATCAAAAAATGTCACGTGCCAGAAATGTTACCAATAAAAACGTCAACTCGTCCATCAAAAAACAAGACCTCACATGACTCTGTGGACCAAAATATGGAAAAATTATAGCTCTCAAAATGTGGTAGCACAAAAAATATTTTTTGCAATAAAAAGCGTCTTTAAGTGTGTGACAGCTGCCAATCATAAAAATCCGCTAAAAAACTCGCTATTAAAGTAAATCAAAACCCCCTTCATCACCCGCTTAGTTAGGGAAAAATTAAAACATTTAAAAAATGTATTTATTTCCATTTTCTTGTTAGGGCTAGGGCTAGGGTTAGGGTTAGGGCTAGGGCTAGGGTTAGGGCTAGGGCTAGGGTTAGGGCTAGGGTTAGGGCTAGGGTTAGGGCTAGGGTTGGGGCTAGGGTTAAGGCTACAGTTAGGGTTGGGGCTAAACTTAGGGTCAGGGTTTGGATTACATTTACAGTTGGTAACAGGGTTGGGATTAGGGTTAGGGGTGTGTCAAGGTTAGGGGTGTGGTTAGGGTTACCGTTGGGATAAGGGTTAGGGATGTGTTTGGATTAGGGTTTCAGTTACAATTGTGGGGTTTCCACTGTTTAGGCACATCAGGGGCTCTCCAAACGCGGCATGGCGTCCGATCTCAATTCCAGCCAATTCTGCGTTAAAAAAGTAAAACGGTGCTCCTTCGCTTCCGAGCTCTCCCGTGCACCCAAACAGGGGTTTACCCAAACATATGGGGTATCAGTGTACTCAGGACACACTGGACAACAACTTTTGGGGTCCAATTTCTCCTGTTACCCTTGGGAAAATCCAAACTGGGGGCTAAAAAATAATTTTTGTGGAAAAAAATATTTTTTATTTTTACGGGTCTGCATTATAAACTGTAGTGAAACACTTGGGGGTTCAAAGTTCTAACAACACATCTAGATAAGTTCATTGGGGGGTCTAGTTTCAAATATGGGGTTGCTTGTGGAGGGTTTCTACAATGTGACGCCTGCAGACCAATCCATCTAAGGCTGCATTCCAAATGACGCTCCTTCCCTTCCGAGCTCTGCCATGCGCTCAAACAGTGGTTTCCCCCACATATGGGGTATCAGCCTACTCAGGACACATTGCACAACAACTTTTGTGGTCCAATTTCTCCTGTTACCCTTGAGAAAATACAAAACTGGGGATAAAATTAAATTTTGTGGAAAAAAAAATATTTTTTATTTTCACGGCTCTGCGCTATAAGCTGTAGTGAAACACTTGGGGGTTCATAGTTCTCACAACACATCTAGATAGGTTCCTTTGGGGGTCTAGTTTCCAATATGGGGTCACTTGTGGGGGTTTCTACTGTTTAGGTACATTAGGGACTCTGCAAACGCAATGTGACGCCTGCTGACTAATGCATCTAAGTCTGCATTCCAAATGACCCTCCTTCCCTTCCAAGCTCTACCATGAGCTCAAATGGTGGTTCCCCCCCACATATGGGGTATCAGCGTACTCAGGACAAATTGGACAACAACTCTTGGGGTCCAATTTCTCCTGTTACCCTTGGAAAAATACAAAACTGGGGGCTAAGGGTGGTTTCACACTTGCGTTTTTGTCTGCAGCGTTTTTTACCCCTATATTTAACATTGAAAACGCATGCGTTTTTAGGTGCACGCGTTTGCACGCGTTTGTGAACGCATGCGTTTTTTTACTGCATGCGTTCATTTTATAAAATGCAACTTGTAGTATTTTGAGGGGCGTTTTTTTTACCCAAAAAAATGCATGTGTTTACATGCGTTTTTTTTTTTTGACAAAAAAATGCATTGGAGTCAATGGGGACGCATGCGTTTTTTTGGACATGCGTTTGCATGCGTTTTTTTGATGCATGCGTTTTTTTTGGCACCATTGAATTAACTGTAGATAAGGATGTCTAGACACTGATAAGCCTCCCCCATAGCAGCAGGGTTATAAAAGGAAGGTTGGGGGAAGTTTCTGGTCACTTCTCATCAGACTCCAAAGAAGACAGCACCCTGCCCGGACGCATTGTTGGACAAGACACAGAGCAATGTGAGTATATCCTAGCCAATGCATTCATTTTCAATTTTTTGGATCTACATGTCCTAATTTCTTCTATTTTTTTCTTTCAACACGCATCAGAATGTCTTCTCCGGTTTCCTCGTCTGATGAGGAGTTCCAGCCACGTCAATCAGAAGTGGATCACGTGAGCGAGGTAAGTTTTTTGTCCGTCAGCTTGGTAAGTATTGACTGTCACATCGACACATGAGGCAATTTTTTATTTTATTTTATAGAGCACTTCAACTGAGGGACAGAGAGGTACTGAGCAGCGGAGTCAAGGTCCAGGTGGAAGACGGCAGCGGGTATGTATACCAGGCAGACTGTCCTTATTGTAATATTCTTTTAACTTCCTTTCTGTACCCTTGTTTTTTTACATTTTTCTTGTATCATCCTTTTCTGAAAGTTGTCTTTCATAGTCCTGCCCTTTCTCATCTTCGTGTCTTATTTTTTCCAAATGTGGTTGAGCAAACTTAAATGATTTTCTTTTAATTTTAGGTTTCACAACGGGACGACGACCGGATTGATAATGACCTGCTGATCAGTCTGGTCCAGGAGCGAGTCCCATTGTGGGACAGCCGGGATCAACAGCACGCCGTCAATAGTGTTCTCCGTCGTTTGTGGAGTGAGGTGGCCCAAGCGTTGTGGGATGGCTGGGAGAATTCCCCGCCACGGGTCCGTAATGCATTTGGTAAGTATTGCACGGTAGTGTGAAGCAACAGACCTTGGCCATGCTCTCTTGACTGTGTGTGATGAAAGAAACTTTTCATAGTTTCTGTCATCACACACAGTCACGAGAGCACGGCCAAAAGTCCTTATTCTGACCATTATATTTTATTGTTATTTCACAGTGGACAAAGTAAGGACACAGTGGCGTTCCATGAAGGACCGCTTCAACAAGGACCTGCGTGCAGAGAAGAGTGCAGCTAGTGGTTCCGGAGCAAGGCACCGGCTCTACAAATACCACCATGTGTTGGCCTTCCTGAGACCGGTCCTTCTCATGAGAACGTAAGTATTTCTCACATGCCTCCGGTTGTATTGCATTGACATAATCTGTCATTTTTAATTCCACAGGATGTACCGTCTTGTTATAGTTTGGTATTAATTTTCTGTTTTCTTTTTTCACAGCACACACTGCACGACTGTCGCCACAGGTTCTGGAGTGGTCCTTCAGCCGGCAGCCACGGACCCGTCCCAGCCATCCAGCAGCGCAGCACCAGGTGGGTCTTCCACACTCACTGGAGACCAGGGGGCTGGCCCATCAGGTCTTCCCCTTTCGCAGTCCTCTTTCGCTGCACCCATTTTTGTGGGCTCATCCCGGCAGCGACAGAGGGCTTCGGATAGGTCCCTCATGCCCGAGTTTTTGCACTTGAGCTCGGTTTTACACGAAGCTATCAAGGCATTAGGTGACAGAATGGATGTCTCCCATAACCTGTTAGAGTGCCGCATCCAGGATGTCGCCAAAAGCGTTGATCAAGTGAAAGCCGACCTCCAGAAGCCAGCTCATCATTTTTTTAATCAAATCGAACAGGGCATGTCGGAACACCTTAGCCCTGATCTCCAGCTGAGTGTGATGCAGGCCTGCAATGTTGCTTTTGTGCAGGCTATGCAGCAGAGTCAGAATCGTAATGTGGCGGCATATCTAACTGTGCCATCACTGCCACAAGTAACCACCATTCCTACCTCTGCTGCATACCACTGCACGGCCACCTCTATTCCCTCTACAGGTGTACTCCACTACAGCGCCAACACGATGACGAGTGCTGTTGGACATCCCACCTCCACCACCGTGACGACCGCTGCTCCGGCTTGGACCTCCTCCGCTGACACCACGATGACGCAGGACCCTGGCGTGGCTTATCGGCCCGGCACCCTCCCGATGCAGCAGGACCCATCCATGCAATATCGGACCGGCCCACCCCCGATGCAGCAGGACCGAGGCCTGGCATATCGGACCGGACCGACCCCGATGCAGCAGGACTGAGGCCTGGCATATCGGACCGGACCCACCCCGATGCAGCAGGACCGAGGCGTTGCTTTCCGGGCAGGACACCCCCCGATGCAGCAGGACCCATCCATGGCGTATCGCACCGGGCCCCCCATGATGCAGCACGACCAAGCCATACCTTTCCGGGCAGGACCCACCCCGATGCAGCAGGACCCATCCATGGCTTTATGTTCCCCCCCACCAGCAATGCAGCAGGACACTGGTATGGGATTTGTTTCCCCCCCCTCCAACGATGCACCAGGACCCTGGGAGGGTGTTATGTTCCCCCCCCCAACGAGGCACCAGGATCCTGGGAGGGTTTTTGTTTCCCCCCCCCCAACGAGGCACCAGGACTAGTGTTGAGCATTCCGATACCGCAAGTATCGGGTATCGGCCGATATTTGCGGTATCGGAATTCCGATACCGAATTCCGATACTTCCCGCGTATCGGATACCGGAATCGGAAGTTCCCAGAATTCAAACAGAACGCAGCAGCCAATGAGGAATGATTGGAAATGTGGGCACATCCTGTTTAGCATGGTGGGCATGTAAGTACTGGCAAGGCTGTGATTGGCTGCTGAAATGATGTCACTCTGCACTATAAAAAACGCTGCCGCCATTTTGCGCTCACTCTGCTGTGATTTCAGTTAGGGACAGGACGCTGTGTTCTAACTGAGGGCCAGTTGAGCTAGCTAATTGCTTTATTTTCCTTTCCAAAGGCTAATTTAGCAAAACGCTGTGTGTTCTTCACTGTTCACCTTGCTCTTGCCTTGCAGCGCTGTTTTAACAGCGTTCTGCAAGGTCTCTGTGTGTGTGTGTGTGTGTGCAGCTCACTCTGTAGTCTGTGTGCAGCCATAAACCCGGTTGTATTCAGCTCAGGGGGGGTTCACACTGCCTCACACAGTTGTCCTTTTTTGCTCATAGTGCAGCCTGCTGCACATTTTTTCTCAAATTTCCTATTAGTGTTTTTCCACCCGTCTCCAGCTAAATTGTGGAAAAACACTACATAGGATAACCTAGAGGGGGGTTTTTGGGCCTTGCAGCGCCGTTTACGGCTGTCTGCACGGTCTCCGTGTGAGCCCAGCTCGCCCTGTAGTCTGTGTGCAGCCATAGCCGGTTGGATTCAGCTCAGGGTTCGTTACTGGCTCATACCTTGAGAAAAATTTTCCTTTCTTTCAAATAGTGCAGCCTGTTTGAAAATTTTAAAAAAAAATCCCTATTAGTGTTTTTCCACCCGTCTCCAGCTAAATAGTGGAAAAACACTACATAGGATAACCTAGAGGGGGGTTTTTGGGCCTTGCAGCGCCGTTTACGGCTGTCTGCACGGTCTCCGTGTGAGCCCAGCTCGCCCTGTAGTCTGTGTGCAGCCATAGCCGGTTGGATTCAGCTCAGGGTGCGTTACTGCCTCATACCTTGAAAAACAATTTCCTTTTTTTCAAATAGTGCAGCCTGTTTAAAATTTAAAAAAAAAAAATCCTATTAGTGTCTTTCCACCCGTCTCCAGCTAAATAGTGGAAAAACACTACATAGGATAACCTAGAGGAGGGTTTTTTGGCCTTGCAGCGCCGTTTACGGCTGTCTGCACGGTCTCTGTGTGAGCGCAGCTCGCCCTGTAGTCTGTGTGCAGCCATAGCCGGTTGGATTCAGCTCAGGGTGCGTTACTGCCTCATACCTTGAAAAACAATTTCCTTTTTTTCAAATAGTGCAGCCTGTTTAAAATTTAAAAAAAAAAATCCCTATTAGTGTTTTTCCACCCGTCTCCAGCTAAATAGTGGAAAAACACTACATAGGATAACCTAGAGGGGGGTTTTTGGGCCTTGCAGCGCCGTTTACGGCTGTCTGCACGGTCTCCGTGTGAGCCCAGCTCGCCCTGTAGTCTGTGTGCAGCCATAGCCGGTTGGATTCAGCTCAGGGTGCGTTACTGCCTCATACCTTGAAAAACGATTTCCTTTTTTTCAAATAGTGCAGCCTGTTTAAAATTTAAAAAAAAAAATTCCTATTAGTGTCTTTCCACCCGTCTCCAGCTAAATAGTGGAAAAACACTACATAGGATAACCTAGAGGAGGGTTTTTTGGCCTTGCAGCGCCGTTTACGGCTGTCTGCACGGTCTCCGTGTGATTTAAACTAGCTCTGTAGCCCGATCTGCACAAAAAAAAAAGTAAAGTTCACCAAACACAACTTAACACTTGTGTAGGCCACATTTGAAAAATAGTAAAGTTTAGTCCACACTTTACAACATTAGTGTTTCTTACACCTGTTAGAAGGAGCATTTCAGGAATAAGCACGCTAAGGCCTTAGTACATTTCTGCTTATCTTTATCTGTCAACCAAGATGAAGAGGGCAGGGAGTAAGGCACGTGGGCGTGGGCGCGGAGCAGGGAGAGGAGCAGGGAGAGGACGTGGTGATTCTGTGCCTGCTGCGGGCGCCGGTGACTCGTCGTCACTCAGTTTCAGCAGGGAACAGTCCTTCATGCGCAGCTTTGTCGGAGAGCGCCGTGCACCGCTGCTGCGTGAAGACCAAATTGAAGCCGTTGTCGGGTGGATGGCAGCTAACGCCTCGGCATCGACTTCAGTTAGTGCCACATCCTCTCAGGCACAGAGCACTGGAGAGCAGCCATCTGTCTCTTCACCACCTGCCAAATTGGCCAGGCAGTCAGAGAGCCCAGGACAGGAGCCGTCTCTACTTCTGTTCTCTGAATCTCTTGGCTTGGAAACAGGGGGCCAGCCAAGCAGCATTGGAGAAATGGAAGAAGAGGCAGTGTGCAGTGATGCCCAACAGCTTTTACTCTCTGACTCTGAAGAGGCAGGTGGGCCAGTGCCTCCGGTGACCACAGCGCAGTACGCATCTGATGATGAAACTCAGGTGCCGCTTTCTGATGCGTACTGTGCTGCCGAGACTACCCAGGAGGAGCAGTTGGTGGCAGAGGGTAGTGGAGATGATGAGGTCCTTGACCCATCGTGGCGTGAGGAACAGGAAGGTGGTGGGAGCAGCTCTGAGGAAGAGCTTCCCCTTATGGGCCAAAGAGGGAGAGGGAGGGGGAAGACTGCGGAGCCTGTAGCCTCCACTTTGGCACCCGTTAGGAGCCTGTCTCTTTCCAAAGCCAAAAAGGGCGCTCCCAAGACTTGCAGTGCCTGGTCCTTTTTTGACACAGTTGCAGATGACATTTGTTTTGTCAAATGCAAGCTGTGTCATCAGAAAGTAAAAAGAGGTAAAAGTGTCAGCAACCTCAATACCACAAATATGTGGAAACATGTGCGGACCAGGCACGCGGTGGAGTTACAGAAACACAGTGAAGACGTAGGCCAACCAACAGCGGCAGCTACCACCTCTTCATCTCGTGTTGCCTCTTCCTCCACTGTTGTCCAGAGACCTAGTGTAATTCCACCCACAGCACCACCTTCCCAGTCATCCTCACACTCCCAGTCTACTCTACAGCCATCGGTAGTACAGGCATGGGAGAAAAGGCGGGCATTCTCGGCCAACCACCCCCGAGCACAGGCTCTGAATGCAGGCATTGCCAAACTGTTGTCCCTGGAAATGCTCTCGTTCAGGCTGGTGGAGACTGACAGCTTCCGTGACTTGATGGCATTGGCAGTCCCACAGTACAAGGTGCCCAGCCGCTTTTACTTCAGCAGGCAGGCTGTCCCTGCCCTGCACAGGCATGTTGAGGCAAACATAAAACATGCGCTACTGAACGCCGTCAGTAGCAAGGTCCACCTCACCACCGATGCGTGGACCAGTCAGCATGGACAGGGGCGATATGTTTCCCTCACTGCCCATTGGGTTAATGTTGTTGAGCCAGGTACAGATCGTGCGAGTGGCGCAGGACGTGTCCTGCCCACTCCAAGGATTGCAGGAATCCAGTCTGTACGCATCGACTCCTCCTCTTACACCAGTTCCTCAGATTCCTCTCTGCAGGATCCATCACAGTCCACCTCCACATGGACCCGTGAACGTTTACCTATGACCGACATGAGCACAGCCATGGCCAAACGTCAGCAGGCCGTCTTGAAACTAGTTTCATTGGGGCATCGAAGCCACACAGCGCAGGAGCTCTGGAATGCCATCAAGCAGGAGAGCGATGTGTGGTTACTGCCAGAGAATCTCCAGCCAGGCATGGTAGTGTGTGACAATGGCCGAAATCTGGTGGCAGCTTTGGCCCTTGGCAACCTCACTCACATCCCATGTCTGGCACATGTGCTCAATTTGGTTGTGCAGAGTTTTCTGAGGGACTATCCGGATCTTGATGCCCTGCTGCACAAGGTCCGCCTAGAGTGTGCTCACTTGCGGCGTTCCAGCTTGGCCAGATCCCGCATTGCTGCTCTGCAGCGCCGATTCCGCCTTCCGGAACACCGTATCATATGTGACCTACCTACCCGGTGGAATTCCACGTTACATATGTTGGAGCGGTTGTGTGAGCAGCAGCAAGCAGTTATGGAGTACCAGCTGCATCAGGCGCAAAGAAGTCGCAGTCAGCGCCGATCAGACTTCACAACCACAGAGTGGGCCACTATGAAGGACGTCTGCCAGGTTTTGCGTCCTTTTGATTATTCCACGCGGATGGCAAGTGCAGATGATGCACTAGTCAGCATGACTGTCCCCCTTATCCGCCTGCTTCAGCAAACTTTGCAAGGGTTAAGGGATGATGTTGTGGAAGAGGTGGAGGATGAGGAGTCACCTTTTCCATCAGCTTCTGGAGAGTCAGTGCCACGTGGTTCCTCACAAAGGGGTACGCAGGGGCCAATTTGTGAGGAGGATGATGAGGAGTCAATGGAGGAGGAAGAGCTCCGTCCAGAGGAGGGAGCGACACAATTGTCCAGTGGTCAGTGTGTACAGCGAGGGTGGGGTGATGACGAGCGGGCAGAGATCATGTCTCAAGCAGGGGACAGCGTTTCTGGGCCAGTTGGCACTCTGCAGCACATGGTGGATTTCATGCTGCAGTGCCTGAGAAACGACCGCCGCATCGACCACATTCTCAACATGCCTGATTATTGGGTGTTCACCCTCCTCGATCCTCGCTACCGGGACAACGTCCAAAACCTCATCCCTGCGTTGACCCGGGAGCGTAAATTGCGGGAGTACCACGACACACTGGTGAATTCCATCATCTTCTCCTGTCCAACTGAGAGGAGTGCTGCTAGTGCTTTACAAAGCAGCTCAGTGCGTCGAGGCAGTGGGGGAGGCTCTGCCCAAAGAGGGAGCAGAAGCAGTGCCTCTGCCCAAGGCAATCCCAGTATGGCACAACTCTGGCACACTTTTGTGTGCCCGCCCCAAATGTCTACACCATCACCGGCGGCTCCAGTCAGCAGGAGGCAACGGTTCCGTCAGATGGTGACAGACTACATGGCTTGCCCTCTTACTGTACTCCCAGACGGCTCTTCCCCGTTCAAGTTTTGGGTCTCTAAGCTGGATACATGGCCAGAGCTAAGCCAGTATGCATTGGAGGTGCTGGCTTGCCCTGCGGCTAGTGTCTTATCGGAACGTGTCTTTAGTGCCGCAGGTGGTGTACTAACAGACCGTCGCATGCGACTATCCTCCGATAACGTTGACCGGCTTACTTTCCTGAAAATGAACCAGGCCTGGATCTCGCAGGAATTTGCCACTCCTCTGCCTGATTAAGTAATTGGGTGTCATCCAGGTCTCCTGCTGTGTTCATCTTTCTACCACCTGAACTGCTATTCCTGGGCTCCAACACCGCCAGTTGCGGCTCAGAAGTGCAGGCTGCACAGTAAAAACATACGACCCAGTGTTATTGGGTTTCAGTAACGTCAGCTGATCCCCAGCTGTGTAGCCGGCAATGTGTCCTGCGACCGCCACGCTGGCACAACAACCTAAATGTAAGGGAACCCCCCCCCCGTCGTTTGTTACTGAAAGAGCCATCTTGTGCAGCAGTAATGCTGCACAAGGAAAAGGTAGCTCTTTTTTTTTAGCTCCTTGCACACGCAGAACTTAACACTTATAAAATGTGTTCACTGATACCGTTATACTGTCCCGGAGCTGGGACTTTCCTTCGCAATGTGACGCAGCACAGCCGTCATTCCTACCCCCTTGGTGCCATGCGCTGCCTCCTCAACGTTGTTTTAAGCTGTCACGGAGCCTGCGCTGTTCTGTTATCCCTTGGGCATGCCCTATTTGCGCTGCCTGTCTTCTGACATAATTTGGTGTCAGGCTGGCTGCGCCTGTGCGGCCGCGCTGCCCGAGATCCCGCCTCGCTGTGTCTTCTGATTGAGTCACACTGCGGGCCTGGGATCCATGGCCATGCGCAGTGCATATCTTCCCCTCGGGCTCTCGCTCATTTCCCTCCGCCTTCTTTAGACTGTGCGCCGTCAGCTGATCCCTAATAGCATGCCACGGCCGTGACACCGCACAGTCTGAAGAAGAGGGAAGGAGGGGAGTGAGAGTCGAGGATATGCACTGTGCATGTCCATGGTTCCAAGGCCCGCAGTGGGATTATGTTGGACGAGACTGCGAGGTGGGATCTGGAGCAGCGTGGACGCACAGGCAGTAACAGCCTGACACCAAATTATGTCAGAAGACAGGCAGCGCTAATTGGGCATGGCCAAGGGCTAACAGAACAGCGCAGGCTCCGTGACAGCTTAAAACAACGCTGAGGAGGCAGCGCACGGCACCAAGGGGATAGGAATGTCAGCTGTGCTGTGTCCCATTACGAAGGAAATTCGCACCTCCGGGACGGTTTAACGGTATAAGGGGACACATTTTTAGTGTTTACTTCGGTGTTTGCAAGGAGCATAATTAAAAGAACCACCTTTTCCTTTTGCATCGTTAGTGCTGCACAAGATGGCTCTTTCAGCTACAAACGTCTTGGGGGGGGGTTAAAGGTTCCCTTTCAACTTGCTCCAATCAGGCTTCGGCCTACACTCTGTTCCTCTGCTCCTCCTGCTGTCCCTGGGCTCTAACACCGCCAGTTGGTGCCTGGAAGTGCTGTGTGCACAGTCAACAGTCGCTCCTCTGTTATTGGGGTTCAGTAACGTCAGCTGATCCCCAGCTGTGTGTGCGGCAATACCTCCAATCTGCTCCTCCTGCTGTCCCTGGGCTCTAACACCGCCAGTTGGTGCCTGGAAGTGCTGTGTGCACAGTCAACAGTCGCTCCTCTGTTATTGGGGTTCAGTAACGTCAGCTGATCCCCAACTGTGTGTGCGGCAATACCTCCAATCTGCTCCTCCTGCTGTCCCTGGGCTCTAACACCGCCAGTTGGTGCCTGGAAGTGCTGTGTGCACAGTCAACAGTCGCTCCTCTGTTATTGGGGTTCAGTAACGTCAGCTGATCCCCAGCTGTGTATCCGGCAACGTGTCATACGACCGCCACGCTGGCACAACTAAAATGTAAGGGGACCTGTCCCCCCCCCCCCTAGGCGTTTGTTACTGAAAGAGCCACCATGTGCAGCACTAATACTGCACAAGGGAAAGGTCGCTCTTGAAATTATGCTCCTTGCAAACGCTGAACTACACACTCATGTAATGTGTCCCCTCACACCGTCCAACCGTCCCGGAGGTGGGACTTTCCTTTGTAATGTGACGCAGCACAGCCGTCATTGCTACCCTCTTGGCACCGTGCGCTGCCTCCTTAGCGTTGTTTGATTCCGTCATGGACCCTGCGCTGTTATGTTATCCCTTGGCCATGCACAGTTTGCGCTGCCCGTCCTCTGACATCATTTGTTGTCGTCCTGGCTGCGCCTGTGCGTCCACGCTGCCCGAAATCACACCTCGCAGTGTCGTCTAATGTGATCCCACAGTGGGCCTGGTATCCATGGCCATGCACAGTGCATATACTAGCCTCTCACTCCCCTTCTTCACGCTTCTTCAGACTAGGCGGCGTCAGCTGATCCCTAATAGCATGCCACGGCCGTGACGCCGCACAGTCTGAAGAAGCAGGAAGGAGTTGAGTGAGAGGCGATGATATGCACTGCGCATGCCCATGGATCCCTGGCCCGCAGTGGGACTACATTAGATGACACTGCAAGGTTGGATCTAGGGCAGCTTGGACGCACAGGCACTGCCAGCCTGACACCTACATGATGTCAGAAGACGGGCACCGCTAACTGTGCATGGCCAAGGGATAACATTACAGCGCGGGCTCCGTGACAGAACCAAACAACGTTGAGGAGGTGGCGCCCGGCACCAAGGGGGTTGGAATGACGGCTGTGCTGTGTCACATTACAAAGGAAAGTCCCACTTCCGGGATGGTTTGACGGTGTGAGGGGACACATTATATGAGTGTGTACTTCAGCGTTTGCAAGGAGCATAATTTTCGGAGCCACCATTTTCCATTTGCAGTATTACTGCTGTACAAGATGGCTCTTTCAGCAACAAATGCCTGGGGGGGGTTAAAGGTTCCCTTTCAACTTGCTCCACTGCAGGCTTCGGCCTACACTCTGCTCCTCTTTGATTCCCTGGGTTTCAACACTGTCAGTTGCCACCTGGAAGTGTTGTCTACACAGAAAAAACACTAGGTGATGTGTCAGTGGGGTTCAGCACCGCCAGCTGTTCCCCTGCTGTGTAGTCGGCAACGTGTCCAGCACAAGCCACGCTGGCACAACAGAACAAAAGCTGCCACCAGTGCAGGCTTCGGCCTACACTCTGCTCCTCTCCTCCTCCTGCTGACCCTGGGCTCAAACACCGCTAGTTTTTGCCCGGAAGTGCTAGCTGCACAGAGAAAAACACCAGCCAATGTGTTAGTGGGGTTCAGCACCGCCAGCTGTTCCCCTGCTGTGTAGCCGGCAACGTGACCTGCAAACGCCACGCAGGCACATGAACTGAAATTAAAGGGAACCTGGCCCCACCCCCCCAGGTGTTTCTATGTAAAACAGCCACCTTGTACAGCAGTACTGCTGCATTTGTACAAGGTGGCTGACTTTTTCTCCTTGCCCACGTGGAACTCAACACGTACAAAATGTGTCTCATTGAGACCATTCCACTGTCCCTGAGGTGTGACTTTCCTTTCTAATGATACGCAGCACCACCCTTGTTAGCGCTGCCCGTCTTTTGACATCATTGGTTAGCTGGCTGCGCCTGTGCGTCTGCCCTGCTCGAAACAACGCCCCTCGGTGTCTTATTTTTTTGGACAGCGAGGGTGTGATTGATGGGCATGTGCAGTGCATATGTTTGCCTGTGTTCACTCATCTCCTTCCGCCTTCTTCAGACTGGGTGTCCTCATGGCCGCGGCAGGCGATAAGGGATCAGATGAGGTCGCCCAGTCTGAAGCTGGTGTAAGGACATGTGTGAGTGTCAAACATATTTACTGCACAAGGCCACGAATCCCAGCCACGCAGTGTGATTTTTTGAAAACACACTGTGGGTCTGGGATTCATGTCCATCGCTAACCGCAACGGCCGACATGAAATGAGGTCAGAAGACAGGAAGCGCTCACAGCGCATGACCAAGGGATCACAATAGCGCAGACTCCTGTACAGCAAATAACAACGCTCAGGAATCTGCGCCCAGCAGCTAGGTGTAAATTTTGACACCTGTGCTGCATCTCCTTAAAAAGACAAGTCACGCCTCCACTACTGTTTGACAGTATAGTGGGCTAAATAGTGTATGTGTTTTATTCAGCGTGTGCAAGGAGCAAATTAAATAGAGCAACCTTTTACTTGTGCAGCATTAATGCTGCACAAGGTGTGGCTCTTGTACCTTGCAACACCTGAGGGGGGGTTAAAGGTAACCTTTGAAATTGGTTCAACTAGGCTTCGGCCTACACTCTGCTCCTCTCCTGCTGACCCTGGGCTCAAACACCGCTAGTTTTTGCCCGGAACTGCTAGCTGCACAGAGAAAAACACCAGCCAATGTGTTAGTGGGGTTCAGCACCGCCAGCTGTTCCCCTGCTGTGTAGCCGACATCGTGTCCAGCACAAGCCACGCTGGCACAACAGAACAAAAGCTGCCACCAGTGCAGGCTTCGGCCTACACTCTGCTCCTCTCCTCCTCCTGCTGACCCTGGGCTCAAACACCGCCAGTTTCTGCCCGGACATGCTAGCTGCACAGAGAAAAACACCCACCATTGTGTCAGTGGGGTTCAGCACCGCCAGCTGTTCCCCCGCTGTGTAGCCGGCATCGTGTCCAGCACAAGCCACGCTGGCACAACTGACCAAAAGCTGCCACCAGCGCAGGCTTCGGCCTACACTCTGCTCCTCTCCTCCTCCTGCTGACCCTGGGCTCAAACACCTCCAGTTTCTGCCCGGAAGTGCTAGCTGCACAGAGAAAAACACCAGCCAATGTGTCAGTGGGGTTCAGCACCGCCAGCTGTTCCCCTGCTGTGTAGCCGGCAACGTGACCTGCAAACGCCACGCAGGCACATGAACTGAAATTAAAGGGAACCTGGCCCCACCCCCCCAGGTGTTTCTATGTATAACAGCCACCTTGTACAGCAGTACTGCTGCATTTGTACAAGGTGGCTGACTTTTTCTCCTTGCCCACGTGGAACTCAACACGTACAAAATGTGTCTCATTAGAGACCATTCCACTGTCCCTGAGGTGTGACTTTCCTTTCTAATGACACGCAGCACCCCCATTGTTAGCGCTGCCCGTCTTCTGACATCATTGGTTGGCTGGCTGTGCCTGTGCGTCCGCCCTGCCCGACACAACGCCCCTCGTTGTCTCATATATTTTGACTGCGAGGGTGTGATTGATGGGCACGAGCAGTGCATATCTTCGCCTGTCTTAACTCATCTCCTTCCGCCTTCTTCAGACTGTGCAGCCTCATGGCCGCGGCATGCGAGAAGGGATCAGCAGAGGCCGCCCAGTCTGAAGCAGGTGTAAGGACGTGTGTGAGCGGCCAAAATATTTACTGCTCAAGGCCACGAATCCCAGCACCGCAGTGTGACTTTATGAAAAGGCACTGTGGGTCTGGGATTTATGGCCATCGTTAACCGCACCGGCCAACATGAAATGAGGTCATAAGACGGGCAGCTCTAACAAGGCATTGCCAAGGGATAACACAAGAGCGCAGACTCCTGTACATCAAATAACGCTCAGGAAGCTGCGCCAAGCACCAAGGCGTTATTTGGGACACCTGTGCTGCGTCTCCTTAAAAAGCCAAGTCACGCATCCACTACAGTTTGACTGTAGAATGGGCTAAATTGTGTACGTCTTTCATTCAGCGTGTGCAAGTAGACAAATTAATAGAGCAACCTTTCACTTGTGCAGCATTAATACTGCACAAGGTGTGTCTCTTGTAGTTTGTAACACCTGAGGGGGGGTTAAAGGTTTCCTTTGAAATTGGTTCAACTAGGCTTCGGCCTACACTCTGCTCCTCTCCTCCTCCTCCTGCTTCACCACGGGCTCTAACATTGCAAGTTTTTGCCCGCAAGTGCTAGCTGCACAGAGAAAAACACCCGCCATTGTGTTAGTGGGGTTCAGCAACGCCAGCTGTTCCCACACTGTGTAGCCGGCAAAGTGTCCTGCAAACGCAACGCTGACACAAAGCTGCCTCCAGTGCAGGCTTCGGCCTACACTCTGCTCCCCCTGCTTACCCTTTGCTCCAGCACCGCTAGTTGGGGCTCTAGGAAGACAATCTTTAATAGGCAACGCATCTGGGTTCCAGCACCGCCAGCTGGTTCTCGGCAGTGTTTTTGTCACTGGTACTCCCTCGTGCCAAACCTGGATCCAGCACCGTCAGCTGTTTCCGGGTAGTGTCAAGCTCACTGAGACGCTTATGCTTGCCCCGTCGTGTTGCGGTCGGGTTAGCCAACTCCAGGGTGCCTCCCGTTTAGGAGCTTCCTATGTGGGCTGCGTGAACTGGTAGTCAAGGCTGGTTCTGTAGTGCCAGTAGGCCCAGCTCCCCCTGTAGGACTGTTGGGGTTCGGTAACTGCGGCTGCCTCGCGGCCTAGCTGTTCTCTCCTCTCCTGTGGGCCTTGGGGTCCACCACCTGGTTCCAGCACCGTCAGCTGGTTCCAGGCCGAGCCTTTGGCTTAGGTGCCTCCTCCTGGGTATCCGAGTTCCGCCAACGTCAGGCGGTCCTTGGTAGTGCTTTTAAGCGCGGGCACCTACAGCTTAGTAACCGGGTTCCAGCACCGCCAGCTGGTCCTCGGTCGTGCCATTGGCTCTTGCACACTGGGGCAACGCATCTGGGTTCCAGCACCGCCAGCTGGTTCTCGGCAGTGTTTTTGTCACAGGTACTCCCTCGTGCCAAACCTGGTTTCAGCACCGTCAGCTGTTTCCGGGTTGTGTCAAACTCGCTGAGACGCCTATGCTTGCCCCGTCGTGGTGCAGTCGGGTTAGCCAACTCCAGGGTGCCTCCAGTTTATGAGCTTCCTATGTGGGCTGCGTGAACTGGTAGTCAAGGCTGGTTCTGTAGTGCCAGTAGGCCCAGCTCCCCCTGTAGGACTGTTGGGGTTCGGTAACTGCGGCTGCCTCGCGGCCTAGCTGTTCTCTCCTCTCCTGTGGGCCTTGGGGTCCACCACCTGGTTCCAGCACCGTCAGCTGGTTCCAGGCTGAGCCTTTGGCTTAGGTGCCTCCTCCTGGGTATCCGAGTTCCGCCAACGTCAGGAGGTCCTTGGTAGTGCTTTTAAGCGCGGGCACCTACAGCTTAGTAAACGGGTTCCAGCACCGCCAGCTGGTCCTCGGTCGTGCCATTGGCTCTTGCACACTGGGGCAACGCATCTGGGTTCCAGCAACGCCAGCTGGTTCTCGGCAGTGTTTTTGTCACAGGTACTCCCTCGTGCCAAACCTGGTTTCAGCACCGTCAGCTGTTTCCGGGTTGTGTCAAACTCGCTGAGACGCCTATGCTTGCCCCGTCGTGGTGCGGTCGGGTTAGCCAACTCCAGGGTGCCTCCAGTTTAGGAGCTTCCTATGTGGGCTGCGTGAACTGGTAGTCAAGGCTGGTTCTGTAGTGCCAGTAGGCCCAGCTCCCCCTGTAGGACTGTTGGGGTTCGGTAACTGCGGCTGCCTCGCGGCCTAGCTGTTCTCTCCTCTCCTGTGGACCTTCGGGTCCACCACCTGGTTCCAGCACCGTCAGCTGGTTCCAGGCCGAGCCTTTGGCTTAGGTGCCTCCTCCTGGGTATCCGAGTTCCGCCAACGTCAGGCGGTCCTTGGTAGTGCTTTTAAGCGCGGGCACCTACAGCTTAGTAACCGGGTTCCAGCACCGCCAGCTGGTCCTCGGTCGTGCCATTGGCTCTTGCACACTGGGGCAACGCATCTGGGTTCCAGCACCGCCAGCTGGTTCTCGGCAGTGTTTTTGACACAGGTACTCCCTCGTGCCAAGCCTGGTTTCAGCACCGTCAGCTGTTTCCGGGTTGTGTCAAGCTCACTGAGACGCCTATGCTTGCCCCGTCGTGGTGCTGTCGGGTTAGCCAACTCCAGGGTGCCTCCAGTTTAGGAGCTTCCTATGTGGGCTGCGTGAACTGGTAGTCAAGGCTGGTTCTGTAGTGCCAGTAGGCCCAGCTCCCCCTGTAGGACTGTTGGGGTTCGGTAACTGCAGCTGCCTCGCGGCCTAGCTGTTCTCTCCTCTCCTGTGGACCTTCGGGTCCACCACCTGGTTCCAGCACCGTCAGCTGGTTCCAGGCCGAGCCTTTGGCTTAGGTGCCTCCTCCTGGGTATCCGAGTTCCGCCAACGTCAGGCGGTCCTTGGTAGTGCTTTTAAGCGCGGGCACCTACAGCTTAGTAACCGGGTTCCAGCACCGCCAGCTGGTCCTCGGTGCCATTGGCTCTTGCACACTGGGGCAATGCATCTGGGTTCCAGCACCGCCAGCTGGTTCTCGGCAGTGTTCTTGTCACAGGTACTCCCTCGTGCCAAGCCTGGTTTCAGCACCGTCAGCTGTTTCCGGGTTGTGTCAAGCTCACTGAGACGCCTATGCTTGCCCCGTCGTGGTGCTGTCGGGTTAGCCAACTCCAGGGTGCCTCCAGTTTAGAAGCTTACTATGTGGGCTGCGTGAACTGGTAGTCAAGGCTGGTTCTGTAGTGCCAGTAGGCCCAGCTCCCCCTGTAGGACTGTTGGGGTTCGGTAACTGCGGCTGCCTCGCGGCCTAGCTGTTTCTCCTCTCCTGTGGACCTTCGGGTCCACCACCTGGTTCCAGCACCGTCAGCTGGTTCCAGGCCGAGCCTTTGGCTTAGGTGCCTCCTCCTGGGTATCCGAGTTCCGCCAACGCCAGGCGGTCCTTGGTAGTGCTTTTAAGCGCGGGCACCTACAGCTTAGTAACCGGGTTCCAGCACCGCCAGCTGGTCCTCGGTGCCATTGGCTCTTGCACACTGGGGCAACGCATCTGGGTTCCAGCACCGCCAGCTGGTTCTCGGCAGTGTTCTTGTCACAGGTACTCCCTCGTGCCAAGCCTGGTTTCAGCACCGTCAGCTGTTTCCGGGTTGTGTCAAGCTCACTGAGACGCCTATGCTTGCCCCGTCGTGTTGCGGTCGGGTTAGCCAACTCCAGGGTGCCTCCAGTTTTGGAGCTTCCTATGTGGGCTGCGTGAACTGGTAGTCAAGGCTGGTTCTGTAGTGCCAGTAGGCCCAGCTCCCCCTGTAGGACTGTTGGGGTTCGGTAACTGCAGCTGCCTCGCGGCCTAGCTGTTCTCTCCTCTCCTGTGGACCTTCGGGTCCACCACCTGGTTCCAGCACCGTCAGCTGGTTCCAGGCCGAGCCTTTGGCTTAGGTGCCTCCTCCTGGGTATCCGAGTTCCGCCAACGTCAGGCGGTCCTTGGTAGTGCTTTTAAGCGCGGGCACCTACAGCTTAGTAACCGGGTTCCAGCACCGCCAGCTGGTCCTCGGTCGTGCCATTGGCTCTTGCACACTGGGGCAACGCATCTGGGTTCCAGCAACGCCAGCTGGTTCTCGGCAGTGTTTTTGACACAGGTACTCCCTCGTGCAAAGCCTGGTTTCAGCACCGTCAGCTGTTTCCGGGTTGTGTCAAGCTCGCTGAGACGCCTATGCTTGCCCCGTCGTGGTGCTGTCGGGTTAGCCAACTCCAGGGTGCCTCCAGTTTATGAGCTTCCTATGTGGGCTGCGTGAACTGGTAGTCAAGGCTGGTTCTGTAGTGCCAGTAGGCCCAGCTCCCCCTGTAGGACTGTTGGGGTTCGGTAACTGCGGCTGCCTCGCGGCCTAGCTGTTCTCTCCTCTCCTGTGGGCCTTCAGGTCCACCACCTGGTTCCAGCACCGTCAGCTGGTTCTCGGCAGTGTCTTTTGCTCTTGTACCTTCTGCTCCCCATCCTGGTTCCAGTAACGTCAGCTGGTTCCGGGCAGAGCCTTTGGCTTAGGTGCCTCCTTCTGGGTATCCAAGTTCCACCAACGTCAGGTGGTCCTTGGTAGTGCTTTCGGGCACGGGTACCTCCTGCTTAGTAACCGGTTTCCAGTAACGTCAGCTGGTCCTCGGTAGTTCCATTGGCTCTTGGACCTTCGGCTACCCATCCGGGTCCCAGTACCGTCAGCTGGTTCTCGGCAGTGTCTTTTGCTCTTGTACCTTCTGCTCCCCATCCTGGTTCCAGTACCGTCAGCTGGTTCCGGGCAGAGCCTTTGGCTTAGGTGCCTCCTTCTGGGTATCCGAGTTCCGCCAACGTCAGGCGGTCCTTGGTAGTGCTTTTTAGCACGGGTACCTCCTGCTTAGTATCCGGGTTCCAGTAACGTCAGCTGGTCCTCGGTAGTTCCATAGGCTCTTGAACCTTCGGGTAGCCATCCGAGTTCCAGTTCCATCAGCTGGTTCTTGGCATTTTCTCAGCCTTCTTGTACCTTCTGCTACATTTCCAAGTTGAAGACCCTAAAGTCGACGACCCGGAAGACCACCCCGATGACGACGACGACGACCCGGAAGACCACCCCGATGACGACGACGACGACGGCGGAGACGACGACGGCGGAGACGAAGACGGCGGAGACGACGACGGCTGAGACGACGACGGCGGAGATGACGACACTGGAGACGACGACCCTGGAGACGACGACATGGAAGACCGAGAAGCAGAAGAACAAGAGGCTGCATAACAAAGAGCAGAAGAACATTAAGCATAAGACTTAATATCAGAGCAAAAGATATTATCTATATTATATGCAGAAGAAGACTAAGCAGTGTATGGGGGTGAGTCCGTTCCTCCTCGTGGTGCCCCTGGATAAAGCCTGATGCTGCAGGCCAAACTGAACGCGGACAAATGTAACTTTTGTGACTGGCAGAACGGAAGGTGTAATCTTCCAACTTTTATAGATAACAACTACGGGAATGCCTGTCACAAATGAGAATATGATGAAGAAGTAGAGTAGGAAGAATAATAACAGTGGAATAAAAAGAATATGTAGAATAGGAAGAATAATAATAGTTGAATAAAATGAATATGAAGAATGTAATAAAAAAAAAAAAAAAGGTAAAGGATGAAGAAGAAGATGAATAAGGTGAAGAAGAAGTTGATGTCAAAGATGATGATGATGATGATGAAGATGAAAGTGTGGGAAAAGAAAAAAAAAAAAGAAAAAAAAGAAGGGGAAGGGCGTGGAATAGTGAAACATCAATATCTGACAAAATAAAAAAAATGTACATAGTCAATATCTTTGTCACTCCGAACGTCTTAAAAAAAAAAAAAAACATGCTATTCTATTTGATTGGGATAAACCTCTATGACTTTAATGTCTCCGCCACCTCCCCAAATACATCCGGCATTATTCTTAGTTGTTTTCCTTCATGTAGAATGAACCTACAAGGCAAGAAAGGGTTTATTTTAATTCCGATATTTTGGTCCCATTGACTTGCATTGGGATCGGGTATCGGTATCGGCGATATCCGATATTTTTTGAATATCGGCCGATCCTATCCGATACCGATACTTTCCGATATCGGAAGGTATCGCTCAACACTAACCAGGACCCAGGCGGGACTTTATCTTTTCCCCCATTGGACTCAGACATTGTCGAGCGCTCCACAATGGAGACTGACTGTGTAATTGTGGAGCCGGGTCCGCCCACACTTTACAACCTAGCCCAACAAGACTTCCCCCAACGCGGAAAACCCAACGAAAAACTGGCAAAACGCATAAAAAACAAAAAACTTTGATTATTCCTCCCCCATCACCTCCCGATGTGTCTCAACCTTCCAGTGTGTCTCAAGCCCCTCATGTTTTAAGCCCCATCCCCGAACTTCCAGACCCTTCAAGTTTTCTTGCCCATTCTCCTGCCACCTCTGCCTCCTCCACGGTGAGCCAGGCTTCAGTTCTGAATACCCCCCAGTTACGTCACTCAACCCCAAGCCGGCGTGGTTCAACCCGGCGCGGTACCAAAAAATAAATTTGTTTTGTTTTTCCTCAATAAAAAAAAAGTTTATTTGCAACAATTATGTTTGGTTTATTGTGTCTTTCACCGCTTTCAATACACACCAATAAACTTCGTCACACACTTATTCTTTTGGCCTACACATATCTCCAGTAGTATAAAATACCAGACAACATCTATATGTGTTTCTTTAGTATACAGATATGAGTTGGCCAAAAAAATAGTAGTTATTTCCATACTCTTATTTTTAATTTTTAACTAGTGTAGTGTCACTGTACAAAGAGAAAATGGTGGCAATCAAGTTCAGAACTCAACTGAACCGGTCAGATGTCAAAATAGACACCTGACCTGTTTAGTTGATTACTGACTTGTATATTCACCATATTCTATATAGCACATTATGTGACAATTTTTGTCAAACTGATGGGACAATGGTTGGCACACGCTAACTATCTATCCTCACCTGGGCAGGTGTAAGAAATTTTGAATTCATGATCATGTATATGTTCATCATGAATTCATTATTTCTTACACTTGACTTGACGGGTATAGAGAGCGTGCCAGTCTTGACGCAATGACGTCAAAAGAAGATTACCAATAAATAAATTTAAATCTGGTTACATTATTATAAGTATGCGTGTTTATATCATTCTTTGTAAACCAAAATAGGGAGTGCAACAGAGGTCAATTATGATTAAAAAAATCTAATTATTACCTCATCAACCATCACCCACTCCTGGTTTTGGATTACAAATTATGATATACATATCTACTGCCCATTTTTGTTCAACCTTTTTTTAGAGAGGAAAAAGACAGGAGACCTGGTGAACACAAAAAAGTTTATTATTAGAAAAATTTGTATCAGTATTTAATAATTGGTAAACATTAACATACAATAGGACATTTAAACAACATTGTCCTGCCATGAAACCCGTCCAATATCGGACACAAAATAGGCCGCAAATTGGTCCCGCATAAGACCAACGGCTGCAGTTGACCGCATCAGGTGATGCTGAAAATCTGGCAATGGGTGTGAAACTGGTTCATCAAGTTCAATGTGGGGTCGCTCCTTAGCCATTATATAATTGTGTAGAACCACACAGGCTTTGACCACCTCGTCCACAGTTTCCACTTTTAGATTGATGGCTGTTGCAAGAATGCGCCATTTAGCAACCAGAATGCCAAAGCTGCACTCTACGGTTCTTCTGGCCCTGGTCAGTCTGTAGTTGTATATTCTGCGTGTGTGGTCCAAGTCCCTACTAGAATAGGGCTTCAGGAGATTTTCACACATCTGGAAGGCCTCATCCCCAACCATAACAAATGGCAGCGGTGGGCCTTGAGTGCTGGGGAGAGGCTGTGGAGGGGGAAAATTAAAATTGTTGCCATATATCCGACGGCCCATATCCGAGCTCTTGAACGTCTGGGAATCATTGCCACGGCCAAAAGCTCCAATGTCCACGGCGATGAAGCGACACTCCGCATCCGCTATTGCCATGAGCACTACCGAAAAATATTTTTTATAATTAAAAAACTCAGATCCGGTTCTGGCAGGTTTAACAATGCGGATGTGCTTCCCGTCCACCGCCCCTAAACAGTTTGGAAAATCACACACGTTCAAAAATGTTTTTGACATTTCCCGCCACATGTCCACGGTGGGTACGGGTATAAACTCCTCACGGAGTACATTCCATAACGCACGACAGGTGTCCACAACAATTCCGGACAGGGTTGAGATTCCAAGGCGGTATTGGAAGTGCAGGGAAGATAAACTCTCTCCTGTGGCCAGAAATCTAGAAGAAAAGGAAACAAAAAAAAACATTTAAAATCGGCTCTTAATGGTGTTTTTAAATAAGAAAAAGGTAAAAAAAACCAACCAAAAATACATGTCATAACCAAAAATTTGGACTGTCATTGGTTTAGTTTTGGAACGTACCGTAATGTCACTAACAGACGTTCCTCGGGTGGAATTGCTCTACGGAGCCGTGTGTCCTGTCGCCGTATGGAACCTTCTACACGAGACAGTAAATCCCGGAAAGAATCTTGAGACATTCTGGTGTAATCCTGGAATTTCTCCGGGTTGGCATTCAGCTCCGCATAGAGCGTGTGATATGCTCCACGGGTCTCACGCACTTCAATGATGGGGTGCCTCCAAAAACGCCGACGCTGTCTCCTTCTCCATCTTTGGCGGTTTCGGTCTTGCTCCCAAGCAAAAACACAGGCAAGGAAAATCTTGAAGCTGAACTCCAGTTTGAAATAAAAGTTCGCCATTGAAAGATCCATCATGACACCGGAAACAGTAGCAAGCTCTGAAAATTTCTGTTCCCCTAGGGTCTATATATTGATTGCCAATCATGTACGCCCTCTCTATTCCCATTGGTTGTGTCTGGTAACCTTTTTTTTTAATTTTTTTTTTTTTTTTTTAAATCCCCCAAAAAACGCAAACGCATGCAAAAACGCATGTAAACACGTGTAAACGCTGCGTTTTTTAAACGCACGTGTTAAACGCGTGCATCAAAAAAACGCAGCGTTTACATGCATTTACATGCGTTTTTGTACCATGCGTTTTTTTTAAAAAACGCATGCGTTCAAAAACGCAAGTGTGAAACCAGCCTAAAACATAATTTTTGTGGAAATTATTTTTTTTATTTTCACGGCTCTGCGTTATAAACTGTAGTGAAACACTTGGGGTGCAAAGCTCTCACAACACATCTAGATGAGTTCATAAGGGGGTCTACTTTCCAAAATGGTGTCACTTGTGGGGGGTTTCGATGTTTAGGCACATCAGTGGCTCTCTAAAAGCAACATGGCGTCCCATCTCAATTCCAGTCAATTTTGCATTGAAAAGTCAAATGGCACTCCTTCCTTTCCGAGCTCTGCCATGCGCCCAAACAGTGGTATACCCCCACATATGGGGTATCAGCGTACTCAGGACAAATTGGACAACAACTTTTGGTGTCCAATTTCTTCTCTTACTCTTGGGAAAATAAAAAATTGGGGGTAAAAACATCATTTTTGTGAAAAAATATGATTTTTTATGTTTACGGCTCTGCAGTATAAACTTCTGTGAAGCACTTGGTGGGTCACAGTGCTCACCACACATCTAGATAAGTTCCTTAGGGGGTCTACTTTCAAAAATGGTGTCACATGGGGGGGTTTCAGTGTTTAGGCACATCAGTGGCTATCCAAATGCAACATGGTGTCCCATCTCAATTCCTGTCAGTTTTGCATGGAAAAGTCAAACGGCGCTCCTTCCCTTCCGAGCTCTCCCATGTGCCCAAACAGTGGTTTACCCCAACATATGGGGTATCAGCGTACTCAGGACAAATTGGACAACAACTTTTGGGGTCCAATTTCTCCGGTTAACCCTGGAAAAATACAAAACTGGGGGCTAAAACATAATTTTTGTGGAAATTATTTTTTTTATTTTCACGGCTCTGCGTTATAAACTGTAGTGAAACACTTGGGGTTCAAAGCTCTCACAACACATCTAGATGAGTTCATAAGGGGGTCTACTTTCCAAAATGGTGTCACTTGTGGGGGGTTTCAATGTTTAGGCACATCAGTGGCCCTCTAAAAGCAACACGGCATCCCATCTCAATTCCAGTCAATTTTGCATTGAAAAGTCAAATGGCACTCCTTCCTTTCCGAGCTCTGCCATGCGCCCAAACAGTGGTATACCCCCACATATGGGGTATCAGCGTACTCAGGACAAATTGGACAACAACTTTTGGTGTCCAATTTCTTCTCTTACTCTTGGGAAAATAAAAAATTGGGGGTAAAAACATCATTTTTGTGAAAAAATATGATTTTTTATTTTTACGGCTCTGCAGTATAAACTTCTGTGAAGCACTTAGTGGGTCACAGTGCTCACCACACATCTAGATAAGTTCCTTAGGGGGTCTACTTTCAAAAATGGTGTCACATGGGGGGGTTTAAGTGTTTAGGCACATCAGTGGCTATCCAAATGCAACATGGCGTCCCATCTCAATTCCTGTCAGTTTTGCATGGAAAAGTCAAACGGCGCTCCTTCCCTTCCGAGCTCTCCCATGTGCCCAAACAGTGGTTTACCCCAACATATGGGGTATCAGCGTACTAAGGACAAATTGGACAACAACATTTGGGGTCCAATTTTTCTCTTACCCTTGGGAAAATAAAAAATTGGGGGCGAAAAGATCATTTTTGTGAAAAAAATGATTTTTTTTACGGCTCTGCATTATAAACTTCTGTGAATCATTTAATGGGTCAAAGTGCTCACCACACATCTAGACAAGTTCCTTAGGGGGTCTGCTTTCCAAAATGGTGTCAGTTGTGGGTGGTTTCAATGTTTAGGCACATCAGGAGCTCTCCAAATGCAACATGGCGTCCCATCTCAATTCCAGTCAATTTTGCATTGAAAAGTCAAATGGCGCTCCTTCGCTCCCGAGCTCTGCCATGCACCCAAACAGTGGTTTACCCCCACATATGGGGTATTGCCATACTCAGGACAAATTGTGCAACAACATTTGGGGTCCATTTTCTCCTGTTACTCTTGGTTAAATAAAACAAATTGGAGCTGAAGTAAATTTTTTGTGACAAAAAGTTAAATGTTCATTTTTATTTAAACATTCCAAAAATTCCTGTGAAACACCTGAAGGGTTAATAAGTTTCCTAAATGTGTTTTTGAGCACTTTGAGGGGGGCAGTTTTTAGAATGGTGTCACACTTGGTTATTTTCTATCATATAGACCCCTCAAAATGACTTCAAATGAGATGTGGTCCCTAAATAAAATGGTGTTGTAAAAATGAGAAATTGCTGGTCAACTTTTAACCCTTATAACTAGGGTTGAGCGAAACGGGTCGAAATTGTTCAAAAGTCGCCGACTTTTGGCAAGGTCGGGTTTCATGAAACCCGACCCGACCCCAGTGGGGGGTCGGCCATGAAGTCGGCGATCTTTTGAATCTGGAATCGGAATTCCGATCCCGATTCCCGATATGTTTAAGATATCGGGAATTGGTATCGGAATTCAGATTAAAGTGTAAAATATAGAATTAAAATAAAAAATATTGCAATACTTACCCTCTGACGCGCCCTGGTACTAACCGGCAGCCTTCCTCCTTCGAATCCGCGCTTCTAGGACCTTGCCGTGACGTCGCGGTGACGTCGCGGCTTGTGATTGGCCGCGCGGCCGCCCATGTGACCGCTCGCGCGGCCAATCACAAGCCGCGACGTCACCGAAGGTCCTGGAAGGGCTGATTCTTAGGAAGGAAGGCTGTCGGAAGGAAGCAGGGCGCTTCCGAGGGTGAGTATATACCTAATAGGAATATACTCACCCTCGGAAGCGCCCTGCTTCCTTCCGACAGCCTTCCTTCCTAAGAATCAGCCCTTCCAGGACCTTCGGTGACGTCGCGGGTGACGTCGCGGCTTGTGATTGGCCGCGCGAGCGGTCACATGGGCGGCCGCGCGGCCAATCACAAGCCGCGACGTCACCCGCGACGTCACCGAAGGTCCTGGAAGGCTGATTCTAAGGAAGGAAGGTTCCCGGTTAGTACCAGGGCGCGTCAGAGGGTAAGTATAAGGATATTTTTTATTTTAATTCTATATTTTACACTTAAATATGGATCCCAGGGCCTGAAGGAGAGTTTCCGCTCCTTCAGACCCTGGGAACCATGGAAACCCAATGCACTGCATTGGGTTTCGAGTTTCGGCCGACCCCGACCCCGACTTTTTTATAGGATCGGCCGATTTCACTCGACCCGACTTTTCCAAAAGTCGGGTTTCGTGAAACCCGACCCGATCCTATAAAAGTGAAGGTCGCTCAACCCTACTTATAACTCCCTAACAAAAAAAAATTTTGTTCCAAAATTGTGCTGATGTAAAGTAGACATGTGGGAAATGTTACTTTTTAAGTATTTTGTGTGACATATATCTGTGATTTAATTGCATAAAAATTAAAAATTGGAAAATTGCAAACTTTTCAAAATATTCGCCAAATTTCCATTTTTTTCACAAATAAACACAGGTAATATCAAATAAATTTTACCACTATCATGAAGTAAAATATGTCATGAGAAAACTATGTTAGAATCACTGGGATCCATTGAAGCGCTACAGAGTTATAACCTCATAAATGGATAGTGGTCAGAATTGTAAAAATTGGCCCGTCATTAACGTGCAAACCACCCTTGGGGGTAAAGGGGTTAAAGATGACACATTTCCTTTGTATTTTAGGTAACAGCAAAAAAAAATTGTTTTCCTCTTTTACATTTTAAGAATTGCAAAAATGAAAATTATCTAATGCAAAAGTTTGGGCACCCTGCATAGTTCGCACCTAGTAGCAACCCTTTTTGAAAGTATCACAGATAGTAAATGCTGTTTGTAGCCAGACAAGATTCTTTCAATTCTTGTTTGAGAGATTTTCATCCATTTAACTTTGGAAAATTCTCTAAATTCTGTGAGATTCCTGGGTCGTCTTGCATGCACTTTTATTTTAAGGTCTAGCCACAGAATTTCAATGATATTCTAATCAGGGGACTGTGAGGATCATTGTAAAACCTTCAGCTTGCGCCTTTTGAGGTAGTGTATTGTCTATTTTAACTTAGGATCATTATACATAAATAGAAGCCATCCTCTTTTCAACTTCAGTTTTTTCAGAATTTGTTGAAATTTCATTGAATCCATTCTCTCTCCCATGAAATGTACCTCGTAGCATTGGCTGCAACACCCATCCTCTTTTCAACTTCAGTTTTTTCAGAATTTGTTGAAATTTCATTGAATCCATTCTCTCTCCCATGAAATGTACCTCGTAGCATTGGCTGCAACACCCATCCTCTTTTCAACTTCAGTTTTTTCAGAATTTGTTGAAATTTCATTGAATCCATTCTCTCTCCCATGAAATGTACCTCGTAGCATTGGCTGCAACACAACCTCAAAGCATGATTGATGCACCTCCATCCCTAATGGTTGGTGAGATCTTCTTTCCTGAGATTCTGTGCCCTTATTTCTCCACACATACCTTTGATCATTGTGTCCAAAGAGGTCTATTTTAACCTAGATTCACAAGACTTATTTCCAAAATGCATCAGGCTTGTTTAGATGTTCTTTTGAATACTTCTGATGCTGAGTGTTATAGTGAGGATGCAAGAGAGGTTTTCTTCTGATGACTCTTAAGTGAAGGCCATATTTGTGCAAGTGTCTCTGAACGGTAGAACATTGTACCACAACTCTAGAGTCTGCTAAATCTTTCTGAAGCTCTTTTGCAGTCAAGCAGGGGTTCTGATTTGGCTCTCTAGCAGCTCCCAGTGACATTTTGCTTTATCTTCCAGACCTTATTCTGACCTCTACTGTTCCTGTTAACTGCCATTTCTTAATTACATTTTGAACTGAGGATAATGCAACTTGAAAACGCTTTGCTATCTTCTTATAGCCTTCTCCTGCTTTGTGGACCTGCACCATTTTAATTTTTAGAGTCCTAGGCAGCTGCTTATAAGAACCCATAGCTAATGTTTTTCAGCACAAGGTTAGATAAGGCTGGGTTTTTATAAAACTGAGAAATTTGCATTAGCTGGCCTTTCCTAACAATGATAGTGAAGAAGCCATAGACATAACAGGCTAATTAAGGTCCGAAACCTTGGTCAAAATTTGCGCACACAAATGTCCAAGGGTGCCCAAACATTTACATTGGCCCATTTTACTTTCTGTAATTTTTAAAATGTAAAAAATAATATATATATATATATATATATTCTTTTTTTTTTCCTAAAATGCATCTTTAATAGGCCTTTTAGAGATTATTTAATCTTCAACTTATTTCACAATAACAGTAGTTTCTACCAGGTGTTCTGAAACCTTTACATGGCACTGTCTTGTGTGTTAAATGTATTTTTGGGGGAGGGCACTGTTTTTTTGCCACCACCAGGCTCAGGATATCTCAGTGCATGTGGTTTGCAAGATCGTGCTGCACGTAGTTCACATCATGATCTTAAGACACACATACACAAAGACATTCCAAGCTTGGTCACAGCAGGAAGACCTGGTCTAGAATGCACATACAGGGGTTGGATCAAATAATGGAAACACCTACCAATGTTTTGGCATCAAAATCTTCAAACATGTTATAAACATGCAAACCGTGACATATGGTAATGTTTTGTAGTTGATTATTTGTGTTATGTGATATGTGTTTGTAAATTAACTGTTTGTTTTGCAGAATTGTAATAACATTGATGAGAACTTGATACCAATGTCAGACATCTTGGATTTTCAAAGAGGCCAAATTGTTGGTGCTCGTATGGCAGGCGCTAGTGAAACAGAAAGTGCCGAAATGCTTGGCGTGTCAAGAGATACTGTCTCCACAGTAATGACTGTATTTGAAAGAGAAGGAAATACGTCCGCAGCAAAGCACAGGTCCGGCCGAAAGTCCAAGTTGACTGAGAGAGACCGTCGGACTCTAAAGCGAATTGTGAGAAAGGATCGCAAGACCACGGTTCCGAAAATCACTGCTGAGCTCAATGAACACCTACAGAACCCAGTTTCCACTAAAACTGTTTGTCGGGAGCTGGATTCCACGGAAGAGCTGCAATTAGAAAGCCGCTGCTCTCAATGACAAATGTTTCCAAGCGTTTACAGTGGGTTAGAAAGGTCCCTCAAGCAGTTGAAACATGTGATATTCTCAGAAGAATCATTGTTTACCTTATTTCCAACCTCCGGCTGAGTGTACGTTTGGAGACAGCCGAAAGAAGCATTCCATCCAGACTGCCTTCTCCCAACCGTAAAACATGACGGAGGTTCTGTGATGATCTGTGTGCTATTTCGTGGAGATCCGCCGGGCAAATGATATCACTTCATGGAAGAATTAACAGCCGAGATTATTTAGGCATTTTGGGCAACCAAGTGCATCCAATCGTTCAAGCACTGTTCCCGGAGGGGGGAATGCCATTTTTAGGATGATAATGCACTAATTCATACAGTTAGAATTGTTAAAGCATGGCACGAGGAACATTCTAATGAAGTTGAGCATCTCATCTGGCCCCCACAATCCCCAAACCTCAACATTATAGAGCATTTATGGTCGATTTAAAAGATTCAAGTTAGATGCCGATTTCCACCGCCGTCGTCGCTCAAAGAACTGGATGGTGTTTTAACTGCAGAATGGGCTAAAATTCCTTTGGAAACAATTCACACCTTGTATGAATCCATACCTCGGAGAATTGAGGCTGTAATCGACACAAAAGGTGGACCTACACCATATTAAACTAACTTTTGTTGATGTTTCCAGGTGCTTCCATTATTTGGTCCATCCCCTGTAGTAGGGTTGTGGTTCATGTCTTAACATCATGAAGTTGTCTCCACAGTAATGACTGTATTTGAAAGAGAAGGAAATACGTCCGCAGCAAAGCATGAGTACTGTGTCCAGTTTTGGGCACCGGTGCTCAGGAAGGATATAATGGAACTAGAGAGAGTACAAAGGAGGGCAACAAAATTAATAAAGGGGATGGGAGAACTACAATACCCAGATAGATTAGCGAAATTAGGATTATTTAGTCTAGAAAAAAGACGACTGAGGGGCGATCTAATAACCATGTATAAGTATATAAGGGGACAATACAAATATCTCGCTGAGGATCTGTTTATACCAAGGAAGGTGACGGGCACAAGGGGGCATTCTTTTCCTATGAATTACAATGAATTTGTTCAGAAATATTACATTCACGAGTCGCTATACTGCATGAGACTGGTTTGCAAGTTATTTTATTGGCTCTCCTCTTCATGCATACATAATGAAAGAAATGTTTTTGTTCTTTCAGGACTTAATAAAGAAATTTAGAGACATATTCTTCCAAATTATTTGAATAACTGTATGCAAACAAACCATAAACAACTACGAGAATTGACCATGAATACCAATTTACTCGAAAACACAACGACAGATGCTTAACAAGCCAATAAGGAATATGAAGCGAAAATAATTTTCTCTACCTGCTCAACACAGTCAACAATAAAATATCATTTTACAATTCTTGGAATGTAAATTCATTATAATTTCAAGGTTGTTGTTTTGTTCCACCTGAATCCTCTTTTATTTTCTATACTACATTATAATAACCACATTAAATTCCCATTTTCTGCACTCGCTCTTCCTTTGTAGATTTAAATCCTCATTCTCTTTGAACACTTTGAGTGATCCTACTTTAAAGTTTATTAAATTGTCCAAATACCTTCACATGATTCGATTTTTCAAATTAAGAAACAGAAGCAGAGTCCTTGTTACGGCGTGAGTCACTTAATGTAAATGATGTCGATAGTATTTTTTGTAGTCGGGAATACCACTTGCTTTGCACATAGCACTAAATCCATTACAGATGGTGTTTTTGCTAAAGCATTAAGTAGGGTTATAACCTGTTCACTACCTATATTTTTCTTGCAAGATATTGGAAGCGTATGGTGAGAAAACAGCTTGCGCAATAAATAATTGACATTCAAGGAAAAATATTTTTTTTTCTATTAAATGAATATTTCACAAATTGAATTTGCTAAAAGAATAGGGTGTCCCAACATGTAATTACATATTTAAAGCGGTATAACTTATATTTCTCTGCATTTTTAGCATATAATAACTCTTCCGCCAGGAGATTATCATAAGTTATCAGGTTGACCTCTTGTGCTGGTATCGTCATGACATTACCCACAATACTGAAAATAATTGGTATCGCAGAGTGCTCAGAGTTATATCAGTATAAGTCTTGCCTTATGTTACAAAGCTTTTTAGTAATAGTATTTAAAATCTATAATAAAAAAAAGTTTGAATTTACATACTAAAAATGAGATGAAGGATCCCTGTGAGAAACTGCGAAATAAGCCTGTCAGTCAAGATGACAAAAAATATAAGTATTCAGTATGTAGTCTTTATGGATTTATCCTTTTTGGAATCACATAGCTTCTCATTGATGGGATCATTTGGCTAACATGATAGAAAATTGACAACTCACCTGCAATGTAATCACAGGAGATGCAAAATATTACAAGGGATCATCATCAACATGGACATTTAAGGTCTCCCGGAGAAAAGCGCAATATGTAGCAGTGTTTCATTTGGTCTAGTTCACTGACTATTATAATTATGGTTTAGGATAGCTGAGAAACAGTTTTGTAAGACAGAAAAGTAGTATTTCGTCACTTTGAGATTAACATTTCTTATAACTTTACTTAAAAATAGTCATATTAGCAATCATGGCAAACTCCATATCACGTTGGACCTAAAGGGGATGTTCCACAAATAAAGTTTATATTAATTGATCTTGGATTAATAACTTCCGATGTAAAAATAATGTTCCTGTGCTGCGGTAATCTGATACATGTGCCCCCGCTGTGTCCTGAGTAATGGCTGTGTATGTAAAAGTAATGTGCAAATGGCATTGGAGCAAGTAATTAGACCACGGGTTGAATCGCCAGTTTTAATCTAATGCTATACAATGATGTTGCCTGTATTGTATGATGTATGCAATTTATATTTTAACTTGTCTTTTAATAATACCACTGTTTGCCACATTTGTGAAATAAAGGCAATTTTATTTGAATACTTGCTGTCTGGCATTTCTTGCTGGCACATTGTTTTGGATAACTTGTCGATTCATATTCTGTCTTGTATATTATGCAAATGATGTCCTATCTACTATACTTTGTACAGCACATTAGAAAACATATACCCATAGTGGCACAGAAGGGGCAACATGATCAATAATAGCAAAATATACAAATTGTATTACATAATGCTGATAAAAGTTAATCTACAAAATGCAATGAAAAAATGACAGGCATGGTACACACTTTGTCATACATGTAACATAAAAAGAGTGACAGAAATGCTAAGAGATCAGACCAGTATATCCTACTGAAACAAATGCTCAAATAGCATCACGAACACGGATATCAGCATAAAGTTATAGTAAAAAGTTTGTAGTTAATATGTTAAGTGTTGTTGCTGATGTACAGCAGATGCTCATAGGTAGATATGTGGCCACACAGTCATAGCTATATGTGCAAAAATATGGATAGTTGTGATGATCTAATAGTCTCTGTGAGCTAACACATATTACCAAAGTTGAGTAATATCAATAGATTCTAAGGTCAATTACCTGTGGCCCTGATGAGGACAAATGGTCTGTAACCACACCTCGGCGCGCGTTTCACCGCCGCTGAAGTTTCATCAGGAGCATCTATTGTATATCAGCAACAACATTTAACATATTAACTAGTTAGTGATAAGAATTACAACATTTTTACTATGACTTTATGCTGATATCCATGTTCATGGTGCTATTTGAGCATTTACTTCAGTTAGAAACTGTATAATGGTCTTATCTCTTAGTATTTCTGTCACTGTTTGTATGTTCCATGTGTGACAGAGTGTACCAATTCTGTCTTTTTTTCATTGTATTTTGTATATTAACTTTTATCAGCATCATTTAATACAATTTGTATATTTTATTATTTTTTACTGCGTTGCTCCTTCTGTGTCGCTATGGGTGTATGGCATGCAGGTTTGAAGGGATCAAATATTTTATATGAGGATTACTATTGTTTCTACATTGGAAATCATGTCGTTGACTATTAAAATTTCTCTATTTGTAAGGCGCTAGCAGGTACGCGGGATGTGGTCATGGACAGGAGGCAGATCAAGAGTTAAGGTATTTATTTAACATAGAACAATACTCCTTGCAGGGAGTAGGGGGTTGAAGGGTGAGGGTAAGGAATGGGGCTGAACTGGGAGGATGGCAGGGTAGGTTAGGGATGAATGAAAGTTCAATAATGCAGAGGTTAAATTTATCAGCCTGTAGTTTTCTGATGTGAGGAAGTTCAAGGTTCCAATGGTGGCACCGACAACAGCGGCACGTGGTTTCTCAGCATGGTCTGTGACAGGCGGGAATCCAATGGTGGCTCCGATAATTGCAGCGCGTGATGTCTCAATGTAGTCTCTGTGTAGCGGGTACTACCCCCATGCTTAAAGGTTGCTAGTATTGTACATGTCTGAGTCCAATAGGGGGAACTGCCAGAACAAATCCTCGCTCCGCAGTGTACACAACACCTTGATAGAGGGGCTCTGGCCTAGCCATCCTCCATCTCTCTCTCTGCTTCGCACACAGTGCAATCTCTGCCTTCAACTAGAGTCACCTCTTAGCGTGAAGGGTAGTGGGGAGATGACAGTTGGTCATCCTCAAACGGTGGACCTATATGCAGGGGTCTATCAAGTATGCAGTCACCCTTAGGCAGAGCGTGTGCGGTACTCACTATCACACTGGGAACAGCACCCGGCTTAGCTCTGTTCAGCTGGCACGGCTATGCACGACTCTGCTCTGCTGACACGGCTCTGTATGGCTCCGCTCTGTGTGTTTTGGCTCTGCACGGCTTGGCTCTGCAATGCTCTGCTCTGCATGGCTTGACTCTGCACGGCTCTGCTCTGCACGTCTCTCTCTGTTGGCGAACGGGTCTTGTTCTATATGGCCCATCGCCACACTGGTACCCTGTGGTTGGGGAGGCAGGGCGTACCACTCACCGCTCTGTGCGCTGCTCTCTGCACTGCCCTCCGCCGGTGCCAGACTACTCTGCTTTGCACGCTTCCTTCTCTTATCCTCCCGACGCTGTGCACCCATTTCAGGTTATCCCCACCCCTGGGACAGCAGGAAGCTCTGTCTCACTAGAGCTTCCCCCAGGCTCCAGGGGAAGGTCCATGTCTCTAAAGCTTCCCCCCATGAAGCAGCTCTTTCAGTTCCAGACCCGGCATGCAGGTGCCCGCGGTCCGGTCTATCTCCTTACATATTGTATTTATTAAATTTACTAGGTTAGTCCTCCTTAGAGCCACAGTCGCTTTTACGGTGATGTCTCAGGTTTGCATACAAGAATTGGATTGGCTTTTCTTGCTTTTAAATAGACTGGTTTATTTGTAGATATGCTGCAAACAAAGACTATTTTAAAGCCAAACCGTGTTTGTGCTTTTGCACATTTGTCATGATTGCTATTATAAAGATTTTAAGAAGCTGTGAGTAAAGTTATAAGAAATTTTAGATAGATTCAGCCACTAAGGCTATATTCACACTTAGCGGTTTTTACCGCGGAACCGCCGCGATTTTGATGCTGCGGGTCCGCAGCAGTTTCCATAGCGTTTACAGTAACATGTAAACCCTATGGAAACCGCAAACCGCTGTGCACATGCTGCGGGAAAAACCGCGCGGGAACGCAGCGGTTTACAACCCGCAGCATGTCACTTCTTTGTGCAGAATCGCTGCGATTCTGCACCCATAGGAATACATTGAACCGCTTACTTCCCGCATGGGGCTGTGCCCACGTTGCGGGAAGTAAGCGGATAATGTGCGGGTGGTACCCGGGGTGGAGGAGAGGAGACTCTCCTCCAGGCCCTGGGAACCATATTTGGGGTTAAAAAATAAAAAATCTGGTTATACTCACCCTCTGATGTCCGGAGCTCCTGGGCGCTGCACGCGGCTGTCCGGTCAGAGTTGCTGTGCGACCAGGACCTGCGGTGACATCGCGGTCACATGACCGTGACGTCACGAAGGGTCCTTCTCCCACAGCATCTTAGGAACCGGACCGCCGGGTGCAGCGCCCAGGAGATCCGGACATCAGAGGGTGAGTATAACCAATTTTTATTATTTTTAACATTACTATTGATGCTGCATATTGCTGCATATGCAGCATCAATAGTATAGGCGGAAACCCGCAGCGGAAAACGCGGAACAAACCGCGATAAATCTGCAGGGAGAACCACAGTTGTTTTGCCCTGCAGATTTATCAATTCCGCTGTGGGAGAACCCGCAGGGACCCGACGCAAGGTGTGAACATAGCCTAAGTGTTTGCCACTTAATCTGAGTGCAGAGAACCTAATTTCAGCAATGTGTCACAGGGCTGTTTTTTTTTGTAGTTTTGATTACTATATTGTTAGCAGGAAATTATCAATAGAACACTACTAGATGTGCTGACATATACTCATTGATAGTCATGATTTCTGCAAAATCATACTCCAGCCACTGATTTCACACTTTCTGCCTATGGTCAATATTCACATACAGCTGTCAATCGGAGGTGTGGATGGGCTATAGAGAGCTCAGCATTTAGAGAACTGGCAGATCTCAAGCAGATAACAGAGATTTTATCAAAACAGCAGAAACTAATAAGGTAAGTGATACATCACTGGAATTAAGGTCTCTGCCCCTACATCATGCTGCTCTCAGCTGAAGTAGAAAAAACTTGGTGACAAATTCTCATTAAAAACAGTTATTGGATTACTTTTTATTCTTGGTTTAGCTTTGCTGTGGACAAGCAAAGAGCATGTTCTGGGCAATAGTATCTGCACCTTGCTGCCATGTAGTCCCTTCATGTGCCACTTTGCATCCCATTTAGTGACATTATGAACCCCAGAGCAGAATAAAGTGCACTCAATTTCCAGAGAAAAACTTCACTGCAAATTAAAGGGGTTGTCCACTAATAAGTCCATCAAAGTGTTTGACGCTGATAAAATAATAAAGCTAATACTCACCTCCCATGCCGTTGCCGTTGCCACAGTGTTGGCAGTTACTCTTGCAGGGGCTTTCTTGCAGTGTTGTGTTACGTGACTTGGCCGCCAATCAGCACTGGTATCACTCTCTCCGCCTTTGGACAAATCGATCATGAAGAGAAAGTCCTGGCTGTAGCTGATCTCTGATTTCTGCTTCATGTTTGATCTGTCCGCAGGCGGGTACAGTGATGCCAGCGCTGTTTGGGCACCAGGGTCATGTGTTACCTCAAAAGAGCCACAGGAAAAGCAACTGCAGACACCACGGGAATGGCGCCAGCACAGGATGTGAGTGTAGGTTTTTATAGGCCAAGCTAGGGGTATGACAAGAAGATGTCCAAACAGTGGACAGCTTCTTTACAATTTTCAGCAAAATCTGATTTTTGGTAAATGTTAATTTTGTCAGATCTGTTCATCTCTAGTTATAACATATTGGATATAGCAGAATAATTTAGGTCAAAATATACTTGTACAAAGGGTTCTAAACAGGTAGAAAAGAAATAAAAAAAACTGAGGGGCATTTTAGTGAAGGTTGTCACTCTAACAACACACAGATTTGGATTTCTATGACTGTCCTTTATTGTTTGAGGTAACTTGCGGATCGACCATGTTCACTGTCATTAGATAAGACGTACTAACGCAAATTGTGACCTTATCTCTCGTTCTCGCAGGTTGTCGTATAGTTCCAGCCATAAAGAGGTTGTCCAAGATAATTAGAAATCGAACCTCAGGCTAAAATTAGAAAATAAGATATTCTCCAATCTGGTCTTCTGCTTACTTTCACTGCAGACATCATAGCCCATTTACCGCCACAGATTATTTGTGCCCTCAGCGTATACAGCATGTCAAGTGGGGCATACGATCTGTGATGCTGCAGTCAACGGAAGCTGAAGAACAAATGTGAGAATCAGGAATGTAGGCCAGGAAAGGTAGGGATGACATGGGTAAATATATTTTAGTTTTGTTTTTATTTTTGCTTTATTGCTGCCTTTCATATCATTTTTAGAGATGTTTGCCCTAGATGCTATTATACTGGTAACAAGTCTAAGGCTCCTAAAGGGAATCTGTCGCCAGCTGTTTAATTTCAGATAAGTATAATGTAAGAACGGAGACCTTGATTTCAATAATGTATTGTTTAGTTTTCTGGGTGCAGTAGTTGTGACACAATCATCAGAGTTCTTAGAAGTAGCACATAGAAGAGCTCAGAACGATAACCCCGCTCACACCACAGATTTCTGTGTACATTATCTATCAATAATGAGCTGCTTATCAGAGAAGGGATGGTGGTCAGACCAGGGCTGACATGCACTGCTGTCAGAGCTGTGATAATCTTCTGGTGATAAACCTTCACTGTAGTGAAGCAACAGCACATATCTTAATAAGTTACAGATCTCTGATTTCTGTGTCTCAACCCCTTCCTTAAACTGTCCGCAGATTACATAGCAAAAACCCACTGACAGATTCTCTTTAATAATGTAGCTTTACAGTTATATGAAAAAGTTTGGGCACCCCTATTAATCTTAAGCTTAATGTTTTATAAAAGTTGTTTTTTTTTTGCAACAGCTATTTCAGTTTCATATATCTAATAACTGTTGGACACAGTAATGTTTCTGCCTTGAAATGAGGTTTATTGTACTAACAGAAAATGTGCAATCAGCATTCAAACAAAATTTGACAGGTGCATAAGTATGGGCACCCTTATTTTCTTGTTTTAAATACTCCTACCTACTTTTTACTGACTTACTAAAGCACTTTTTTTGGTTTTCTAGCCTCATTGAGCTTTGAACTTCATAGCCAGGTGTATGCAATCATGAAAAAAGCTACATAAAGTGGCCACTTGCAAGTTGTTCTCCTGTTTGAATCTCCTCTGAAGAGTGGCATCATGGGTTCCTCAAAGCAACTGTCTAATGATCTGAAAACAAAAATTATTCAACATAGTTGTTCAGGGGAAGGATACAAAAAGCTGTCTCAGAGATCAATTTCCACTGTGAGGAACATAGTAAGGAAATGGAAGAACACAGGTACAGTTCTTGTTAAGGCCAGAAGTGGCAGGCCAAGAAAAACATCAGAAAGGCAGAGAAGAAGAATGGTGAGATCAGTCAAGGACAATCCTCAGACCACCTCCAGAGAGCTGCAGCATCAACTTGCTGCAGATGGTGTCACTGTGCATCGGTCAACTATACAACGCACTTTGCACAAGGAGAAGCTGTATGGGAGAGTGATGCGAAAGAAGCCGTTTCTGCAAGCACGCCACAAACAGAGTCGGCTGAGATATGCAAAAGCACATTTGGAGAAGCCAATTTTTTTTTTGGAAAAAGGTACTGTGGACTGATGAAACCAAGATTGAGTTGTTTGGTCATACAAAAAGGCGTTATGCATGGCGGCCAAAAAACGCAGCATTCCAAGAAAAACACTTGCTACCCACAGTAAAATTTGGTGGAGGTTCCATCATGCTTTGGGGCTGTGTGGCCAAAGCGGGCACCGGGAATCTTGTTAAAGTTGAGGGACTCATGGATTCCTCTCAGTATCAGCAGATTCTTGACAATAATGTTCATGAATCAGTGACAAAGTTACGCAGGGGATAAATCTTTCAGCAAGACAATGATCCAAAACACTGCTCCAAATCTACTCAGGCATTCATGCAGAGGAAAATTTACACTGTTCTGGGATGGCCATCCCAGTCCCCAGACCTGAATATCATTGAACATCTGTGGGATCATTTGAAGAGGGCTGTCCATGCTCGGCGACCATCAAACTTAACTGAACTGGAATTGTTTTGTAAAGAGGAATGGTCAAAAATACCTTCATCCAGGATCCAGGAACTCATTAAAACCTACAGGACGCGACTAGAGGCTGTTATTTTTGCAAAAGGAGAATCTTCTAAATATTAATGTCACTTTTCTGGTGGGGTGCCCATACTTATGCACCTGTCAAATTTTGTTTGAATGCAGATTGCGCATTTTCTGTTAGTACAATAAACCTCATTTCAAGGCAGAAACATTACTGTGTCCAACAGTCAATAGATGTATGAAACTGAAATAGCTGTTGCAAAAGAAACAATTTTTATAAAACATTAACTTTAAGATTAATAGGGGTGCCCAAACTTTTTCATATAACTGTAGCTATCTTGGAAATCAAACACCCTCAAACGGCTATTTAAAAAGACCTTAATGATTTGGCAACTCATCAAGATCTCTCATCTTCTAATATATAAAGCTGAATGTGTGTGTGTATGTGTGTGTGTGTATGTCCGGGATTGGCATCTGCACCGTCGCAGCTACAGCCACAACATTTTGCACAGTCACACGTATGGACCCTGAGAGCATCATAGGCTATGTTGTGAGGGAAAATTTTTAACCCTGCACGTTCCAATTCACCAAACAATTTTGCCCCTATCTACATAATGGGAAAAAAACTGAAAGGAAAAGTGTTGGAGGTGTCACAGCTACAGCCACCAAATTTTGCACAGTCACACGTCTGGACCCTGAGAGTGTCATAGGCTATGTTGTGAGGTGAAATTTTAACCCTGTGCTTTCCAAATCACCAAACAATTTTGCCCCTATCTACATAATGGGGAAAAAGTGAAAGGAAAAGTGTTGGAGGCGTCGCAGCTACAGCCACAAAATTTTGCACAGTCACACGTCTGGACCCCGAGAGCCCGAGAGCGTCATAGGCTATGTTGTGAGGTGAAATTTTAACCCCGCGCTTTCCAATTCACCAAACAATTTTGCCCCTATCTACATAATGGGAAAAAATGAAAGGAAGTGTGTAGGAGGCAAATTGACAGCTGCCAGATGTGAACAAGGGGGACTTAAAGAATGAGAGCGATGGCGCCAAAGAGTATATACCATACAGTTGCTAAGGTGGGGCCCCGACATGGGATACTCACCACACACGGGGATATGAAGACACACACATAAAATGCGCCACACACTACCACGTGCTTGTACACATATACCACCCTCAGCACACATTTCACCACAAATACACAAACCTCGCCACATAAAAGTCGAAACACAAACGTCGCCACTCAAAACTTGCCACGCGCAGAACTCGCAAAAACTAGGCTCTTGCAAAACTCGCCACAAGTGCAAAACTCACTTCATGGAAAACTCGCCACACGCAAAACTTGCACACGTGGATAAATTGCCACATGCACAAAAGTTGCAACACATGCAAAAGTTGCCTTACACAAAACTTGCACATACTCAAAAGGCCCCACACATAAAACTCGCCACGCGAAAAACTCGCCATGCGCAAAACTTGCTGCACATAACTTGCTACACTAACCTGTCACATGCAACGCGACACACAAAAAGTTGCTACACGCATGTTGCCACACAAAACTCATCTCACAAAAGTCGCTACATGCATGTCGCCACACGCAACTCAACACACACAACTTGACAAACGAAACTCGCCCTAAATCACACACAAGTCTGGTATTATCCTTCAAAAATAAAAATCTGATTAATAAGCAGACAAACTACAACAAATGTACCATATAGGAAATACGGCAGCTGTCAGTCACATGACCTGTCTATTATGTATATGTGTGAGCTAATATATACTGCCAGGGGGAGGGCTTCCTGTTGGCTGGGGATTTATCAGGCTGCCAATTTAGCTTACAAATACTGAGGTAAAAATACTGAGCAAATAACGTGTGAACGAGGTCTAATACAGGAGGAGATGACACACAGTTATATACTATATACAGGGGAGATGACACATAGATATATACTATATACAGGAGAGATGACACACAGGTATATACTATATAGAGGAGGAGATGACATACAGGTACATATATATACAGGAGGAGATGACATACAGGTATATACTATATACAGGAGGAGATGACACACAGGTATATACTATATACAGGAGCAGATGACCTACAGGTGTATACTCTATACAGGAGGAGATGACATACAGGTATATGCTATATATAGAAGATAACATGCAGGTATATACTATATACAGGAGGAGATGACACACAGATATATACTATATACAGGGGAGATGACACACAGGTATATACTATATACAGGAGATGACATACAGGTATATACTATATATAGAAGGAGATGACATTCAGGTATATACTATATATAGGGGAGATGACACACAGCAGGTATATAATATATACAGGGGAGATGATACACAGCAGGTATATACTATATACAGGGGAGATGACATACAGGTATATAATATATACAGGAGATGACATACAGATGTATACTATATATAAGGGAGATGACAAACATGTATATACTGAGGTGATGAGGTGAAAATGAGAGGTGTGAGGTGAAAATGAAAATTTGTGAGTGCAAAATGAGAGGAGTGAGGAAAAATAGTGGAGTGATCAGAAAATGACAGATGTGAGGTTGAAATGACAAGTGTTAGGGGGGAATGAGAGGAGTGAGGGAGAAAATGAGAGGTGTGAGGGGGAAAATGAAAGATGTGATTGGGAAAATGAGAGGCATGATGGGAAAATAAGAGAAGTGAGGTGCCATAACTAACCACAGATATTTACTCTGCCCATATTTACTATGAGTTTCAGCCCTGCTACATCTGTAGGCATGCAATTCCTAATATTAATTTCCACCATTTATCATATAGATGTCTGTAATGACTTACATTATTCCTTGATTAGATCTACCTTAGTTTCATATCATTTAAAAGAACATTGAGTATGGTGAGTTCACAATGGAAAAATGTGCTTGTGCATTGTTAATATCAGCTACGGCACTTTCCTACTTAATTAACTTAATTATTTTTTTGTTAATTAAACAACAAGATTAGAATATCAATACCATTGAGATTATATTAATACAGTTTGTCAACTATTAATTCAGTATAATATACAAGCATTTCCTCACTCGCATAAGTGTTACACTGCTGTGGAATCACTGCACTGGTCCCAGTGGGTATAAAGTCTTTTCTATATGTAGATTGGGGAACTGATGCTTAGTCATCACCAGGCCTAATTCACACCTTGTGATGTCGTTGACACAATTATTTTCACTTGTTCTTTTAGCCAACCACTGCACTGGATCAGACAGAAAGGTGAAGTAACATTAAAACCTATAAGAATCGGCTCCTTATGGGCTCCATTAAAACTTAATTATTTTTCCTCTACATTAATAAAGAAGAATGTAAATATATACAAATGCCAAAGGTGCTATAAATTTAATTTAATCTCTAAAATTCCTGTAATGCAAACCTTTTGTAATCTCTTTAAAACCTATGATGTATAGGTAGGTTCTATGTTGCCTCACCATCTTTGATGCGGTCTCTTCAACCAGTGGTCTGCAGGAGACCACTGGGGTCCCATTGCTAATCAGCTATGAGGGCCACCCCGTGGCCCTGCTATGTATAGCATAAGAGATTAGAAGATCACAAAGCTTTTGAGACTTTTGAAGTCAGTAAAGAGTAAAAACAAATTAAAAAAATATATAAAAGTTCAATTTACCCCTTTTTGACTCATTCAAAATAAAACAATAAAATAAAAATACACATTTTTTGCATCAGCACATTCATAAATGCCCAATCTATCAAAATATAAAATTAATTAATCCAAGCGGCGCAAAGAGAAAAAATCAAAATGCCAGAATTACATTTTTTTGGTTGGTTCAACATTGCAAAACATTGAATCTACCCCAAAGTGATATGAATAAAAAAGACAAAAATGAGCCCTCAGCCAGCCCCAGATTTAAAAAAATAAACACACTATAGATATCGGAAAATCGCGTCTTTTTTTTTTTTTTTTACAAATTAGTAATTTTTTTTCACCACTGAAAAAAGAACCAATACATGGTTGGTATCTGCAAACTAGTAGTGACCTTGAGATTTATAATGACAGGTCAGTTATAACATTTATTTAACACGTTAAAAAAAAAAGAAGCAATTGAGGAGCTGCACTTTTTTTTTTGCAGTTTCACTGCAGACTGCTTCTAGGGCAGATTTTTTGCTAAGAAAATGAAAAAGTAAGGCCGGCGTCACACTAGCGAGTTTTACAGACGTACGAGCGCAGAAAATACGTCCAGAAAATACGCATTGCACACGGCCCAATGATTCTCAATGGGGCAGCTCCTATCTGCCGTATATTACGCATCCGTAATATACGGTATGTTACAGGCGTAGAAAATCGCAGCATGCTGTGTTTGTCAGCATATTGCACAAAAAATATGCCAATGAAAGTCTATGGGGGCGAGAAAATTACAGATTACACACGAACTATGCGAGTGACTTTCGAGAAATATGCAGCGGTGTTCTATAGAAAAGTCATGTCAGTGAGACACATATATACAGTGGGGCAAAAAAGTATTTAGTCAGTCAGCAATAGTGCAAGTTCCACCACTTAAAAAGATGAGAGGCGTCTGTAATTTACATCATAGGTAGACCTCAACTATGGGAGACAAACTGAGAAAAAAAAATCCAGAAAATCACATTGTCTGTTTTTTTAACATTTTATTTGCATATTATGGTGGAAAATAAGTATTTGGTCAGAAACAAAATTTCATCTCAATACTTTGTAATATATCCTTTGTTGGCAATGACAGAGGTCAAACGTTTTCTGTAAGTCTTCACAAGGTTGCCACACACTGTTCTTGGTATGTTGGCCCATTTCTCCATGCAGATCTCCTCTAGAGCAGTGATGTTTTTTGGCTTTTCGCTTGGCAACACGGACTTTCAACTCCCTCCAAAGGTTTTCTATAGGGTTGAGATCTGGAGACTGGCTAGGCCACTCCAGGACCTTGAAATGCTTCTTACGAAGCCACTCCTTCGTTGCCCTGGCGGTGCGCTTTGGATCATTGTCATGTTGAAAGACCCAGCCACGTTTCATCTTCAATGCCCTTGCTGATAGAAGGAGGTTTGCACTCAAAATCTCACGATACATGGCCCCATTCATTCTTTCTTATACCCGGATCAGTCCTCCTGGCCCCTTTGCAGAGAAACAGCCCCAAAGCATGATGTTTCCACCACCAAGCTTTTCAGTAGGTATGGTGTTTGATGGATGCAACTCAGTATTCTTTTTCCTCCAAACATGACAAGTTGTGCTTCTACCAAACAGTTCCAGTTTGGTTTCATCAGACGATAGGACATTCTCCCAAAACTCCTCTGGATCATCCAACTGCTCTCTAGCAAACTTCAGACGGGCCCGGACATGTACTGGCTTAAGCAGTGGGACACGACTGGCACTGCAGGATCTGAGTCCATGGTGGCGTAGTGTGTTACTTATGGTAGGCCTTGTTACATTGGTCCCAGCTCTCTGCAGTTCATTCACTAGGTCCCCCCGCGTGGTTCTGGGATTTTTGCTCACCGTTCTTGTGATCATTCTGACCCCACGGGGTGGGATTTTGCGTGGAGCCCAAGATCCAGGGAGATTATCAGTGGTCTTGTATGTCTTCCATTTTCTAATTATTGCTCCCACTGTTGATTTCTTCACTCCAAGCTGGTTGGCTATTGCAGATTCAGTCTTCCCAGCCTGGTGCAGGGCTACAATTTTGTTTCTGGTGTCCTTTTTATTATTATTATATTATTATACATTTTTATAGCGCCATTTATTCCATGGCGCTTTACATGTGAATACGGGGCAAATATAGACAAATACATTAAACATGAGCAGATAACAAGGCACACGAGTACATAAGGAGGGAGGACCCTGCCCGCGAGGGCTCACAGTCTGCAGGGGGTGGGTGAGGATACACTAGGAGAGGGTAGGGCAGGTTGCGCGGCTGTTCAGTAGGTTGAGGATCACTGCAGGCTGTAGGCTTGTCGGAAGAGGTGGGTCTTCAGGTTCTTTTTGAAGGTTTCTATGTTAGGCGAGAGTCTGATGTGTTGGGGTAGAGAGTTCCAGAGTATGGGGGAAGCACGGGAGAAGTCTTGGATGCGGTTATGGGAAGAAGAGATGAGAGGGGAGTAGAGAAGGAGGTCTTGGGAGGATCGGAGGTCGCGTGTAGGTAGGTACCGGGAGACCATGTCACAGATGTATGGAGGAGACAGGTTGTGGATGGCTTTGTATGTCAGTGTGAGGGTTTTGAACTGGAGTCTCTGGGCGATAGGAAGCCAGTGAAGGGCTTGACACAGGGGAGAGGCTGGGGAATAGCGGGGGGACAGGTGGATTAGTCGGGCAGCAGAGTGTAGGATGGATTGGAGTGGTGCCAGAGTGCTAGAGGGGAGTCCAGAGAGTAGGAGGTTGCAGTAGTCGAGGCGGGAGATGATAAGGGCATGCACTAGCGTTTTTGCAGTGTTGCGGTCAAGGAAAGCACGTCCTTTGACAGCTGTCCTTTGACAGCTCTTTGGTCTTCACCATAGTGGAGTTTGGAGTCAGACTGTTTGAGGGTGTGCACAGGTGTCTTTTTATACTGATAACAAGTTTAAACAGGTGCCATTACTACAGGTAATGAGTGGAGGAAAGAGGAGACTCTTAAAGAAGAAGTTACAGGTCTGTGAGAGCCAGAAATCTTGATTGTTTGTTTCTGACCAAATACTTATTTTCCACCATAATATGCAAATAAAATGATAAAAAAACAGACAATGTGATTTTCTGGATTTTTTTTTTCTCAGTTTGTCTCCCATAGTTGAGGTCTACCTATGATGTAAATTACAGACGCCTCTCATCTTTTTAAGTGGTGGAACTTGCACTATTGCTGACTGACTAAATACTTTTTTGCCCCACTGTATATATATATATATATATATATATATATATATATATATATATATACTGTATATATATATATATATATATTTATATTTAATTCAGCGCTAGATAGAAGAAAAGCTGGTACATATGTGTCTTACTGACATATATATATTTAGAGAGAGAGAGAGAAAGAGAAAAAAAAAAAAAAAACACCAGCACTCCCAACCCTCAGAGGGAGATCACCTTGCAGTGGTTGATGGGCACACATGAATTGGCCAATTTATGCGCTAAGAATCTTCATTTTATCTATAACTGTAAGTTTTATGAAAAAACATTTTTTGAGAAAATTTTTAGGAAAAATATTTTTGAGAAGTATAATTCATATTGAATATTTGTCTGTTTTCACATGGCCTAGATTCATGTACATGTGCTGCTATGTCCTTCTTTATCTATATATATATACAGTGGGGCAAAAAAGTATTTAGTCAGTCAGCAATAGTGCAAGTTCCACCACTTAAAAAGATGAGAAGCGTCTGTAATTTACATCATAGGTAGACCTCAACTATGGGAGACAAACTGAGGAAAAAAAATCCAGAAAATCACATTGTCTGTTTTTTTATCATGTTTTTTGCATATTATGGTGGAAAATAAGTATTTGGTCAGAAACAAACAATCAAGATTTCTGGCTCTCACAGACCTGTAACTTCTTCTTTAAGAGTCTCCTCTTTCCTCCACTCATTACCTGTAGTAATAGCACCTGTTTAAACTTGTTATCAGTATAAAAAGACACCTGTGCACACCCTCAAACAGTCTGACTCCAAACTCCACTATGGTGAAGACCAAAGAGCTGTCAAAGGACACCAGAAACAAAATTGTAGCCCTGCACCAGGCTGGGAAGACTGAATCTGCAATAGCCAACCAGCTTGGAGTGAAGAAATCAACAGTGGGAGCAATAATTAGAAAATGGAAGACATACAAGACCACTGATAATCTCCCTCGATCTGGGGCTCCACGCAAAATCCCACCCCGTGGGGTCAGAATGATCACAAGAACGGTGAGCAAAAATCCCAGAACCACGCGGGGGGACCTAGTGAATGAACTGCAGAGAGCTGGGACCAATGTAACAAGGCCTACCATAAGTAACACACTACGCCACCATGGACTCAGATCCTGCAGTGCCAGACGTGTCCCACTGCTTAAGCCAGTACATGTCCGGGCCCGTCTGAAGTTTGCTAGAGAGCATTTGGATGATCCAGAGGAGTTTTGGGAGAATGTCCTATGGTCTGATGAAACCAAACTGGAACTGTTTGGTAGAAACACAACTTGTCGTGTTTGGAGGAGAAAGAATACTGAGTTGCATCCATCAAACACCATACCTACTGTAAAGCATGGTGGTGGAAACATCATGCTTTGGGGCTGTTTCTCTGCAAAGGGGCCAGAACGACTGATCCGGGTACATGAAAGAATGAATGGGGCCATGTATCGTGAGATTTTGAGTGCAAACCTCCTTCCATCAGCAAGGGCATTGAAGATGAAACGTGGCTGGGTCTTTCAACATGACAATGATCCAAAGCACACCGCCAGGGCAACGAAGGAGTGGCTTCGTAAGAAGCATTTCAAGGTCCTGGAGTGGCCTAGCCAGTCTCCAGATCTCAACCCTATAGAAAACCTTTGGAGGGAGTTGAAAGTCCGTGTTGCCAAGCGAAAAGCCAAAAACATCACTGCTCTAGAGGAGATCTGCATGGAGGAATGGGCCAACATATCAACAACAGTGTGTGGCAACCTTGTGAAGACTTACAGAAAACGTTTGACCTCTGTCATTGCCAACAAAGGATATATTACAAAGTATTGAGATGAAATTTTGCTTCTGACCAAATACTTATTTTCCACCATAATATGCAAATAAAATGTTAAAAAAACAGACAATGTGATTTTCTGGATTTTTTTTTCTCAGTTTGTCTCCCATAGTTGAGGTCTACCTATGATGTAAATTACAGACGCCTCTCATCTTTTTAAGTGGTGGAACTTGCACTATTGCTGACTGACTAAATACTTTTTTGCCCCACTGTATATATATATATAGACTGTATATATGTTTTTAAGAATATTTGCGCCGATGGATTCATTGTATGTCCATTTTGCAAGCCTTCGAGAAAAAAATCGCTGTACGAAAGCCATACAGATGCTATACGAATGACACACAGATAAATTTGTGTGTAAAAATCGCATCCTCACATTGAATACGGAACAGTGTTTTGGGACAATTACTGCGAATTACGGCCGTAAAAAACGGACCGTATTTACTTACGCCTGGTGTGATGCCGGCCTTAAGGTTTAGACTAAATGAGAGCAGACAAAGATCTTGAAAGATGTGTGTAATTAAAGGGCTCGTCTATTACTTGGAAAACCCCTCCTCATTTCTCATATTTGGGCTCATTAAAATAAAAACACCTATACTCTTCTCCAGTTCTGGTATTGTTGCAGTGGTGACGACAATCACATTTTTGGGGTCACGTTATGTCAAATGAGCCCTGCGTCCAATCAGCGCTGGCTTCACTGTTTTGGCCTTCTGATGTATTGAACATTAACAGTAATACAGGGCTGCAGAATTCATGTTGATGTTTGCTTTGTCAGGAAAAAGGAGACATTGAATCTGACTCTGATTGGGCTCAGGGCTCACAAGACAACCTCATGTGAGCCCTGAGGATGCGAATGCCGAAACTGCTGGAATGGCACTAGAACCGGAGGTAAGTTTAGGTGTTTTCATGGCTGTGAGGAGCTGGCCTTATTCTGAAGACTACTAGATCAATGAACATAGCGCAGAATGCACAGCACTAAGTGATGCAAAATTTTTACAACACGGAAAACCGGTTATGTTGAACTTATTGAACTTATTGTTGTGTTTTATTGGAGATTTGCATGCTTGGAAGTGTTCTAATTTCACTAGGAAAGTGTTCAGCCTCTGGATTCAATGTTTCCATTTAGTGACATTAAGCAGAGGAATATATGCTGGCTGGACCTTATTAATACGTAAGATAAAGGTAAAAGCAATCATTCCATTACTCTTTATAGTGTCTAAGAAGCCTCAATTGTGACATTGCTTTATATGATACTGTACGTTGATTCCTCTATGTTAATTTGTGAATGCATGCTGATTACATATTGCATAGTTTCACTGCAGTTTACTAACCAATTTAGCATACAAATGCAGATTATTTGACCAATCCAACAATGAAGGATCACCTCCCCAACCTTCCTCCAATCCTGTGTGAAGAATTTCCCAAGTAGGAGCTGTGGATCTAAAAAGTCTCTGACTCCCTCTGCAAAGAGACCATCTTCAGGTACAGCCTAAAAAACCATGGCCCCATCTGGTCATGGTGATGATAATGTGTGCAAACTGTAAAGCGCTGCAGAATATGTTAGCGTTATATAAAAATAAAGATTATTATTATTATATTATTATCTGGTGGAATACAGTTCTACTCTACCCATCACTGAACCTCGGTTGGAACTCTACTATATGTGGTTGCTGGAGGTTGATACACTGTCGTGATCTCTATCATCTGGATGTGTGGAACTATCTTAAGGACTGTTGTTGTCAGCTGGAGCTTGATACATGTGCTACGCCCGTGATACCTATTGTATAGATACGAGGAACTATCTTAAGGACTGTTGTTGTCAGCTGGAGCTTGATACATGTGCTACGCCCGTGATACCTATTGTATAGATACGAGGAACTATCTTAAGGACTGTTGTTGTCAGCTGGAGCTTGATACATGTGCTACGGCCGTGATACCTATTGTATAGATACGAGGAACTATCTTAAGAACTGTTGTTGCCAGCTGGAGAGGGAGACGTGCTACCGTCATGGCAAGGATCAAGGACTGTGACTATAGACTATAGCGGCGTGAGATACAAAAGCTGTGGGCTAGCTAAAATTTGGGAGACAGAGGGTATCGCCTGGTATGAGGGAAGTGGAACTATCGGCCCAAGGATGGGATCTTGTTGCATTGTAACCATCTACTCAGAATTGCTATAAGTCCATAGATGTAAGGAATAAAAAAATACTTGCATTGTTAACTTCCCTAGGTGATTATTACAACCCACAACCTCAGATCTTCATTGGTATTGAGAAGGGGTTGTTCAAGTTGTAGACAGAAAGATCAGATGTTGCAGGTGATAACATGACCTGTGAAGCATTTCTAGCTTCATTTGTGCAGTTTACTTAGCAGGGTCACTCATTTACTTTGTATTGGAGCAGTCACAACACCAAGTGCGTGCTAAATTATTGTTTGTATATTGACTGTCTACTATCTAATATTATATTTTAAAATACTAAGTTATACTGAACAAAGAAAAATATTTAAAGAGAGAAAGAGAAACATTATTGTATATTTGGTAGTTATCCGTATATTGACTTTTCTCTAAACACTATACACAGTAGACAAATCCTTACAATTGAGGACTATTCCTGGAAGTCATAGAATGTTGGCTGCAACAACCAGATCACGTCGTAAACAGGATGATATAAAATATATATCTGTTCATCATGATACATCATCATTTATTCAGTACGATGCTGGAACAGCACAGCCGCGGCTCTGGATCTGTTAAAGCCTGAGTTCTGCTAACTTTTTTCATAAACAAAAGATTGCTTGCCTAAAATAAATGGGTATTTATGGAGAGCAGGTGGTCTTACGATATAGCACTTATGAGCACCATTTGTTACAATAACTCGGCTTCATCTGTATTTTTAAGCCTGTAGTTCATCAAGAAAATGACATGAAACCCACACAAACCAAGATGTGCATTATATTCCATTGTGGTACAGAATTGTCAGCATAAGTAGCATGAAGTTTTCATTTAAACCTTTGTTTGAAGTCACTGTCCCGGAAATGTAACTTCTCTTGATTTCTTAAAAAAAAAACATATTTGCCTCCTGTGAAAAATTGCTTTTTTATTGTTGCTTATTCAGAGCAGGCTCATGTATGTTCACTGATTCTTTGCCAATCCAAATCTTATTGCTGGCATGTAAAAATAATTTACCCTAAAGTCATTAAATCAATTTAGCATTACAGTGACTGCATTTTATTATCTTCATGCTTCAGTGCACTAAAAACGCAGCCGATACAAGAGCACAAGAACATCTGCAGAATAACAAACACAGATAATACATCATTCACAACTTTGAAATTCTTATTTGTTTAATGTTTAGGAGGATGCAAAAGCATAAATCATATTAATTATTATCAAGGTCCTATGAATTCTTTGCGAACATAAGTACCTAACTAAATTCACATTGGCTATGGATTCTATAAAAGGTAATCTATCAGTAGGATCAATTCTCTTAAGCCATCTATATGAGCATGTATATCATAGAAAGCTGAATAACATGATATTTTGATATCCAATGTTTATTCCTGAGAAATCCTCGTTTTATTTTTTATGTGTAAATAAGAAATTTATGGGTAAGACATAGATTTCCCCAAGAATCTGCCTCCAGAGCCTACTTTAAATAATAGACGGCGTTACAAGTGTTAGACATGTAGCTCAGGAAAGCTTACTGTCAGTCATTACATGTCTCACATTGGTAAAACCCAATATCAGTTAAAATAAGCTCTGGAGGCAGATTCTCAGGGAGATATATGTCTGGCCCTTATATCTTAAGAGCTCATGTACATATAAGAAATATGTGGATTGCTCTGGAATAAAACATCGGATTGCATATATCATGGAATTACTTTATTAATTTTTCTATGACCTGTATGCTGATAAAGACAGCTAAAGAGGGTTGATCCTAAGGAAAGATTTCTTTTAAGCAATTGATGATTATGTACAGGGAAGTCGCATTTTCAACAATTCATTAAAACTGTTCTTATTGCAATTGGTAATAATCTATGAGAATTAGAAGCCTTACATAGCATCATGTCTATCATATAAAAATAAGAACGGAAAACTGTCCAGGTTACATAAAGAAATTCTTTATTAGGAAGTTCTAAAACATGGTTAAAAAGAAACCTCCGAGCCTGATGAGTTTCTGACGTACTAGAGTGTCTTAAATCACAGGATTAAGCTCTGGATGCAGATTCTCAGGGCCCAGAAATAGTAGCAGCTCACTTAACCCCTTATTGACAGAGCCAATTTGGTACTTAATGACCGGGCCAATTTTTGCAATTCTGACCACTGTCACTTTATGAGGTTATAACTCTGGAACGCTTCAACGGATCCCGCTGATTCTGAGATTGTTTTTTCGTGACATATTGTACTTCATGTTAGTGGTAACATTTCTTCGATATCACTTGCGATTATTTATGAAAAAAACAGAAATATGGCGAACATTTTTAAAATTTCGCAATTTTCAAACTTTGTATTTTTATGCCCTTAAATCAGAGAGATATGTCACGAAAAATAGTTAATAAATAACATTTCCCACATGTCTACTTTACATCAGCACAATTTTGGAAACAATTTTTTTTTTTTGTGAGGGAGTTATAGGGGTTAAAAGTTGACCAGCAATTTCTCATTTTTACAACACCATTTTTTTTAGGGACCACATCACATTTGAAGTCATTTTGAGGGGTCTATATGATAGAAAATAATGAAGTGTGACACCATTCTAAAAACTACACCCCTCAGGGTTCTCAAAACCACATTCAAGAAGTTTATTAACCCTTTACGTGCTTCACAGGAACTGAAACAATGTGGAAGGAAAAAATGAACATTTAACTTTTTTTTGCAAACATCTTAATTCAGAACCATTTTTTTTATTTTCACAAGTGTAAAAACTGAAATGTAACCATAAATTTTCTTATGCAATTTCTCCTGAATACGCCAATACCCCATATGTGGGGGTAAACCACTTTTTGGGCGCACCGCAGAACTTAGAAGTGAAGGAGCGCCGTTTGACTTTTTCAATGCAGAATTGGCTGGAATTGAGATCGGACACCATGTCACGTTTAGAGAGCCCCTGATGTGCCTAAACAGTGGAAACCCCCCACAAGTGACACCATTTTGGAAACTAGACCCCTTAAGGAACTTATCTAGATGTGTGGTGAGCACTTTGAACCCCCAAGTGCTTCACAGAAGTTTATAATGTAGAGCCGTGAAAAAAAAAAATCTAATTTTTTCTACAAAAATGATCTTTTTGCCCACAAATTTTTATTTTCACAAGGGTAGCAGGAGAAATTAGACCACAAAAGTTGTTGTGCAATTTCTCCTGAGTACGCTGATACCCAATATGTGGGGGTAAACCACTGTTTGGGCGCACCGCAGAGCTTGGAAGAGAAGGAGCGCCGTTTTACTTTTTCAATGTAGAATTGGCTGGAATTGAGATTGGACGCCATGTCGCGTTTGGAGAGCCCCTGATGTGCCTAAACAGTAGAAATCCCCCACAAGTGACCCCATTTTGGAAACTAGACCCCCCATGGAACTTATCTAGATGTGTGGTGAGAACTTTAAATGCCCAAGTGCTTCACAGAAGTTTATAATGCAGAGTCGTCAAAATAAAAAATATTTTTTTTCCACAAAAAAGATTTTTTAGCCCCCAAGTTTTTATTTTCACAAGGGTAACAAGAGACATTGGACCCCAAAAGTTGTTGTCCAATTTGTCCTGAGTATGCTGGTACCCTATATGTGGGAGTAAACCACTGTTTGGGCGCACGGCAGAGCTCGGAAGGAAGGAGCGCCGTTTTGGAATGCAGACTTTGATAGAATGGTCTGCGGGCATTATGTTGCGTTTGCAGAGCCCCTGATGTACCTAACCAGTAGAAACCCTCCACAAGTGACCCCATTTTGGAAACTAGACCCCCCAAGGAACTTATCTAGATGTGTGGTGAGAACTTTGAATGCCCAAGTGCTTCACAGAAGTTTAGAATGCAGAGTCGTGAAAATAAAAAATATTTTTTTTTTCCACAAAAAAGATATTGTAGCCCCCAAGTTTTTATTTTCACAAGGGTAACAGGAGAAATTGGACTGCAATAGTTGTTGCACAATTTATCCCGAGTACGCTGATGCACCATATGTGGGGGTAAACCACTGTTTGGGCGCACGGCAGAGCTCGGAAGGGAAGGAGCGCCTTTTTGGAATGCAGACTTTGATAGAATGGTCTGTGGGCATTATGTTGCGATTGCAGAGCCCCTGATGTACCTAAACTGTAGTAACCCCCCACAAGTGACCCCATTTTGGAAACTAGACCCCCCAAGGAACTTATCTAGATGTGTGGTGAGAACTTTGAATGCCCAAGTGCTTCACAGAAGTTTATAATGCAGAGTCATAAAAAAAATATATATATATTTTTCCGCAAAAAGGATTTTGTAGCCCCCAAGTTTTTATATTCACAAGGGTAACAAGAGAAATTGGACCCCAGAAGTTGTTGTCCAATTTATCCCGAGTATGCTGATACCAAATATGTGGGGGTAACCCACTGTTTGGGCGCACGGCAGAGCTCAGAAGGGAGGGAGCACCATTTGACTTTTTGAGCGCAAAATTGGCTGTCGTGTTTGGAGACCCCCTGATGTACCTAAACAGTGGAAACCCCCCAATTCTAGCTCCAACCCAACTCCAACACACCCCTAACCCTAATCCCAACCCGATCCATAATCCTAATCACTAACCCTAACGATAATCCCAACCCTCGCCCCAAAACAACCCTAATGTCAACCCTAACCATAAACCTAATCAAAAACCTAAATCCAACACACCCCTAATCCTAATCTCAACACTAACCTCAAACCTAACCCTAATCCCAATACACCCCTAATCACAACCCTAACCTTAACCCTAATCCCAAACCTAACCCTAATCCCAAGCGTAACCCTAATGCCAACCCTAACCCTAATACCAACCCTAATCCAAACCCTAACCCTAATCCCAACTCTAACCCTAACTTTAGCCCCAACCCTAACCCTAGCCCTAAGGCTACTTTCACACTTGCGTCGTTTGGCATCCGTCGCAATCCGTCATTTTGGACAAGAAACGGATCCTGCAAATGTGCCCGCAGGATGCGTTTTTTGCCCATAGACTTGTATTGCCGACGGATCGTGACGGATGGCCACACGTCGCGTCCGTAGTGCACTGGATCAGTGTTTTGGCGGACCGTCAGCACAAAAAAACGTTCAATGTCACTTTTTTTGTACGTCGCATCCGCCATTTCTGACCGCGCATGCGTGGCCGTAACTCCGCCCCCTCCTCCCCAGGACATAGATTGGGCAGCGGATGCATTGAAAAACTACATCCGCTGCCCACGTTGTGCACAATTTTCACAACGTGCGTCGGTATGTCGGGCCGATGCATTGCGACGGCCCTGTACCGACGTAAGTGTGAAAGAAGCCTAACCCTAAATTTAGCGCCAACCCTAACTCTAAATTTAGCCCCAACCCTAACCCTAAATTTAGCCCTAACCCTACCCCTAGCCCTAACCCTACCCCTAACCCTAACCCTAGCCCTAACCCTAGCTCTAACCCTAGCCCTAACCCTACCCCTAACCCTAGCCCTAACCCTAGCCCTAACCCTACCCCTAACCCTAGCCCTAACCCTACCCCTAACCCTACCCCTACCCCTAACCCTAGCCCTAACCCTAACCCTACCCCTAACCCTAGCCCTAACCCTACCCCTAACCCTACCCCTAACCCTACCCCTAACCCTACCCCTACCCCTAACCCTACCCCTAACCCTACCCCTAACCCTACCCCTAACTGCTCTTCTCCTGCCGGCCGGCAGATGGAGACAGATGGCGGGCGCACTGCACATGCGCCCGCCATTTTCTTTTGCCCAGAAGATGCCGGCGGCCAGGAGGAGCAGCAGGAGGATGCAGGGACACAGGTGAGTATGATAGGGTCCCCGAATCCCCCTATTTCTCTGTCCTCTGATGTGCGATCACATCAGAGGACAGAGAATTACACTTTGCTTTTTTTTTTTTTTTGCGGTCACCGGTAAACAGTTAATTACCGGCGAACGCAAAACAGGGGTCGCTAAATCCGACCCCCGATCATGCTCTTTGGGGTCTCGGCTACCGAGACCCCAAAGATGGCGGCGCCCACCGGGAGCCACGAGGAGCATCGGGGGAGATAGGTAAGTATTGGGGGGCTACCTGGGACCCCTTTTCTCTATCCTCCGATGTGCGATCACATCAGAGGATAGAGAAATTAAAAAGAGATCGCGTTTTTTTTTTTTTGCGATCGCTGGTAAACGGTTAATTACCGGCGATCGCAAATGCGGGGTGGGTTAAAAACCCCCCGAATCATGTTCTCTGGGGTCTCGGCTACACCCGGCAGCCGAGACCCCGGAGAAAATCCGACTCTGGGGGGCGCTATTTACTTTTTCCACAGCGCCGTTAATTAACGGCGCTGTGGTTTAAGTACCCTTAGCGGCCGCCGTTAAAAGGCGTATCGGCGGTCGCTAAGGGGTTAAATATGAAAAATGTGGCCATATAAAAAAGTGCCGATGTAAACGGCTTATGAGAGTTGATTCTACAGACAGATTTTATTTTAGAAAACTAATGAACAAACCTTAAAGGGAACCTGTCAGCAGGATTGTGCACAGTAACCTATAGACAGTGTCAGGTCGGCTGATTTATACTCATTAATACGATACCTTGGTCGATGAAATCCGTCTTGTGGTTGTTGTTTAATCTTTATTTTCAGTTTTGAGTGTATGATATGCTCATGCTCCGGGACGGCCTGTGGAGGGTCTTCATGTGGTGCTCTGCTTAGTTATTCATAATTCAGACTGCTGAAAAGTCACTGATCCCTCACAGACCTGTCCCCTAGTTTGCATAATGAATAGCTGTTTCCTTGGACAAACCTGTACATACTGAAAAAATAAAACGCTTCTGCAGGCAGGTGCCAGCCATGGCACATGTGCTGCGGCATAATCGCATGTTTAGTGTTCTAGTAATAACTGTTCTTGATGTTATTGAGCAAGTACAAAAAAAATTAATTTGAAAATAGCGCCTGCGCAGTAGCAGCTATCGGTGTGTATAAAAGTCTGATAGCTGCTACTGCGCAGGCAGTGCCATCTGGCTGGAGGAAAACCCTCCAAGAGGGTGCCACCCGTGCCTGCACAGTAGCTGCTCTTGGAGATCACCGACCTGACAGTGTCAATAAGGTTGCTGTGCACAATCCTGCTGACAGGTTCCCTTTAATAAATCTGAGTCTATATATAAAAAAAAAACTCAAAACACTGTTTTTAAAGTAGTTTGTAACTTGTGGCCACAGTTTTTAGGTAATGAATTTTTGTCATAAAAAAGCAGAGATCACACTATGTATAATGCAGCTTCCAGAATTTACACAATCATTACCATAATGAGAGAATACAAATGGAATCTTAGTTTTAATTTTTCTGACTTTGCCTATGACCGTAATGTGCACACTGTTCGTAATTGCTTGGCAGCTCTTGATAGGGCTTTCAAGGATAGGCTTAATGCTAGACATTTTGTCTACCGGTTCCCAGTGGTTGTTTTGGCCTTCACCCTTTAACCTCTGTACAGGTATCTGTACTTACAGAGGGACCCCTTGGTTTGGTGTCGGTACCAGGTGTTTAACCTTCGTGCGGCTGAGTAGGTACAATTGTAACTATTCCGTTTTAAAATTGCAATAACTTTTTTTATTGAAAAGCCGTAGAGGGCTGAAATTTTGTGACATCTCTGCAGTTTTGGTCCAGAATATATTGGACAAATTTCAATAAAATATATATGAAGGTACAATTGTACCTCTGCAGCCTGTTAACGTTGTAAAATTATGCAGCCTGATGAAGGCTGTCAGGGACAGAATCAGATGTCAGTAGTGTCATCAGTAAAAAAAGCAGCAGACTGAGAATCAAATAGACAAAACAGGAGCTGAGAAACCGGAGTGAGTCAGAGGTAGTGAAGAAAAGGAAGTGGAAGACTAACTCTTAAGCTACGGTCACACAACACATTCGAGAATATGGGTCCGATTATGGTAATCACATGACCAGAGTGTGATCGTAGTGTGATCTTGGATGAGTAGAAGATGGAAAAAAAGATTTTTCCATCTTCTTCATTCCGTCAGTTTGTGAAAATTGCTCTGTACTCAGATGTCATCTAAATGTGGTCCAATATTTTCCATGAACTCAATGACCTGCATGGCCTAATGTTATCCAAATATCAAATGAAAATCATGCATGTTGTTCTTTTTTCCTTGGACAAACTGTCCGAGGAAAAAATCAGACATATGCAAAGCCCCATAGAATACCATGGATCCAAATGTGATGTTTTGTCAGCTCCCACTTGGACTGAAAATGCGCACAAGTCATTAGGAGTATAAGCAGAAATTCCAACTAGCCTGGAACTTATCCCCAAGCTTTCAATCTGTGCTGTACCACAAGTCTCAGGAGTAAAACATGGCTATTGACTAGTCGTCCTGCGTCACCTGGTGAAATAGAGGGGGCAGACATTTACATGGGTGTAACATGGAAGACCAAGATGATAAGGTGTAGAAAATCAACAAACATATAAAAAGACAGCAACATGATTCAAAATTGATCTGATTTCTACCTCGGGCTATCATAAGCAGGCAGAGATCAGATCGCTTTTGAAATGAGTTGCTGTCTTTTATTAAATGCTCGTTGTTTTTCTACACCGTCTCATCCTTGTCTTCATAATGACAGCTCCCACTACAACGTTTTTTTTTTCTCACTTTTTGCCTCGCAATTAAAGAGATAAAGGGCATGAATTTTTATGATATTAAATCCACCTTGGTTGAAGTGTTGAACACAGCAAGACCTTCTTAACATATAAAACACATTGGAAAATACACATTTACGCTGTGCAACATGGCAACAATGCATCTGAAAAGTTAAAAGTTACTCCAGTCTAGTTATACTTTTATTAGAGCTGTAGAAAAAGTTGGGAGACTACAGCCCTAACTTAGAGTCACTGATAATAGCACAAACATGATGTCACTGACAACTCCGAAATCACAGGTTCTATAAGAGCATACATTGGTTTAATTTTAGAAATAAAATGGGAGTGTAAACAGTTGGGTGTGAGAATTATATCAGCTCTCACCCCTGTAGGGCACTTTTACATATTCCATGATATCTGCACATCTGCCTCATGACAAACATTAAATGAATGGATTCACTGTCAATTACAGGCAAGAACAAGTTTATTTTCAATTACAACTGGAGATCAGAAACAGCTGGGAAATCCCCACGGGGAGGTACAAGAACCAAAAGGGTGAATGAAGCTTCAGGATGGTACGCTGCACAGTACTAATTAGGAGAAATGGAGTAATGACTGAAAAGCACCTCTACAAATATAGCTCATGGTTTACAAATAAAATACACCTCATAGGAGCGCGGAAAAGCACAGCAACTGGTACCGACAAATGATTGCTGCTTCCAACAAATGTTTTGCAAATTTGTGCATGCAGTTCAGAGGTTCATAGCAATAAGAAAGGGTGACAGTGAACGTGAAGGCGTAAACTGTTATGATTAATTTTATATTTTTTTAGGAACGCATTTTTTGCCCAATTTATTTTTTCTTTTTCTGCTCTAAATTCAACGGTAGCAAAAATGTTGCAATATAAAAAAAAACATTGCTAATGTTAGTATTAAGCCTCGGTTTAGAGCTCATTAGGGGCCTTCATTCTGTATATATGCTTGAAAATAGATTTTAACAGTATTAGGCCACGTTCATACATTCAGTATTTGGTGACTTTTTTTTACCTCAGTACTTGTAATCCAAAACCAGGAGTAGAACAATCAGAGACCACTTCTGCATTTTTCACCCACCATTTTCACTGGTCTTGGCTTACAAATACCGAGGTAAAAAATATCAACAAATACTAAATGTATGCACATGGCCTTACCCACTGTAATTATTTTTTTTTCCCATAAAAGGAAACCTGTCATGTTAAAAATAGATTCTGATTGGCAGGAAGAGTTAAATGAAGGCGGAGCAGATCAAATAGATATTCAATTTTATAGAAAAAGATTAAATAAAACTTACATTTTATTTATTAAAATTCCTGGTATTTGTATTCATAAGAGTCATAAGAGTCTATGGAATGGTCTTTTTTTGTTATTAACAGACTTCCCTGCTGGACTGATGGATGTCAATAACTGAGTAGGACAGCCCAATGGCCTCATATGCATACACACACCAGAGATTTCTATGCGTAACATATAAGTAACGCTCAATCTTTTCCAACAAAACTATTGTCATTCTACTCAGCGTTTCCTTCTCTATACCAGGCTGTCCACAGATCATACTAGATGTTCAACATGACAGGTCCCCTTTAACTATATTGAAAAGTTAAGTTAAATGTGCATTTTCACACATCAATTGTCCCAGCTACTTGTAGCCAATTTTGTGTTGTTTTTGTCTACAGGAGCGAGTGAAAACTGGGAAAAAGACAGGGAAGCTGATAAATATAGAGTAAGGAGAGGACTGCCCTGCAGTCTAGGTGAGGGCTATATTTAAATGGTTAGGTGCTTAGGTGCAAGATATACAAATATTTTAAAAGTTTGCAGCTTAAAGGGACTTTGTCACCTGAATTTGGAGGGAACAATCTTCAGCCATAGAGGTGGGGTTTTCGGGTGATTGATTCACCCTTTCCTTACCCGCCGGCTGCATGCTGGCTGCAATATTGGAATGAAGTTCATTCTCTGTCCTCCGTAGTACACGCCTGCGCAAGGCAAGATTACCGTGTGCAGGCATGTACTACGGAGGACAGAGAATGAACTTCAATCCAATATTGCATATTGCAGCCAGCATGCAGCCGGCGGGTAAGGAAAGGGTGAATCAAACACCCGAAAACCCCGCCTCTATGGCTGAAGATTGTTCCCTCCAAATTCAGGTGACAGAGTCCCTTTAAAGGGTTGCCTGGACTCTTTTGCTATTCTCTGTGTGTGCTTAGGCTGCAAAATGCTAACAGTTTATAATGTACTCCCTGTTAGCATTCTGCATCATTGCCTAGACACCACACTTCGGCATGTGACCAACTTTCTGGCAGAGACTGAACGTAATATCACAATGACATCATGCCCCCAGACTCTGTCAGACTCTCCGCCTGCCTCCTGCTTCAGCCTCCGATGCCTGTGCACACACTGTGCAAAGCAGCAGTGTAATGATTCAGCTGATGAACCCTTGATCTCTAGGAACGCCAGGAAGGAAAAGGTGTCTAGTTTAATGTGCTGTGTCTGTCTATCTATCCAATATCTGTAATCTATATATTATCAATCTAACTATTTGTCTATTTGTGTGTCTATAATATATCTATTTATCTGTACATTATTTATCAATCTTCTTATCTATCTATTATCTATTTTTCTTCATATGTATCTATTTTTTATGTATCTATCTATTCATTGATCTATCATATTTTATCTGTCTATTCATCTACATATTATCAATCTATCTAGCAATTTATTTATTATCTACAGTATCTGTTAGCCATCTATTTATCCATCTATCTACTTATCTGTCTGTCTATTATCAATTTATCTATCTTTATTCTCTTTATCTATTACAAAACTATTTATCTATCTACATAATAATATTTTTATTTATAGGGAGCTAGCCTGTAAAAGAAGAAAAAGATACGAGACCCACAGCCTGGGATGGGGACAGGTGAGAGATTGCTTTTTTTTTTTACCTTTTAATGCTAGAAGAGCACTGTGGCGACACAATGAGGACCAAATAGGAGGCATTAAAAGGGTTCTCCAGGTTTGACACAAAAGTCTTCAGTCTTTCTATGTGACTGTGGACTGCTGAATTGTGAGAGCGTACAATGTGCACACTGTCAGAATTCCGCGAGCAAACAGGCATTCTCATGACCGCATGTATGCAATTTATATACTTCCTGTTACATACCATTTAGATGTGCTCAACTTCTCTCAATAGTGAAGAGAAATAAACCAGCTCACCCATGAACTTCAGGAGCACGGACCCATTGTGTCCAAACGTGTAAAGTCCAAAAAAAAAGGAATGTCCAGCTCCACCGAATTCGTGAAGATAAAATGTCTTTATTCACAAACTTTTAGCATAGAGGATACAAACTTCAGCACAAACCATATGGGTGTGAATCTCAACGTGTTTCAGGAGACTAAGTTCCCTTAATCAAGACATTTTCTCTTTATATCTATATTTTTGAGTAAAATGCAAATTGTTCTTTTATTCTGTAAACTACTGACAAAATGTCTCCGAAGTTCCAAGCAATACATTTTGTATGTATTTTCTTAAAATGAGAAATGGCCAAAATAACAAAAAAATGCATTGCAAAGAAAACTATTTATAATCATTTAGAAACAACAATACAAAAGTTTTAACTCAGGAAGAGTTCAGAAATCAATATTTTGTGGAATAACCATGATTTTTAATCACAGCTTTCATGCGTCTTGACAAGCTTTAAACCAGTCTTTCACGCTGCTTTTGGGTGACCTTATGCCATTCCTGGTACAAAAAGTTAAGCAGTTCTTTGTTTGATGGCTTGTGTGACTATCCATCTTCCTCTTGATTACATTCCAGAGGTTTTCTCTGGAGTTCAGGCCTAGAGATTGGGCTGGCCATGACAGGGATTTGATGTGGTGGTCCTTCATCCATACCTTGATTGACCTAGCTGTGTGGCATGGCGCATTGTCCTGCTGGATAAACCAGTCCTCAGAGTTGGGGAACATTGTCCAGAATGAATCAACTGTTTTTCCAGGATAACCTTATATGCGGATGATTCATACTTCCTTTGCAAAGAACATGCTGCTAAATTCTATCCTTGCTGAAGCATAACCAGATCATCACCGATCCTCCACCAAATTTCACAGTGGGTGCAAGACACTGCCTTTTTGCCTCTCCAGGTCTCCGTCTAACCATTAGACGACCAAGTGTTGGGCAAAGCTTAAAATTAGACTAATCAGAGAATATTACCTTACTCCAGTCCTCTATGGTCCAAGCCTTATGGTCTTTGGCAAACTTCGGCCTGGCTCTTCTTTGCTTCTTATTGATGAAAGGCTTTTTTTCTAGCTTTACATGATTTGCTTCCTGCCTCTGGTAGCCTGTTACAAACTGTTCTTGCCGTGCACTTCACCCCAGCTGCCATTTGCCATTCCTTTTGTAGGTCACTTGATGTCATCCTGATGTTGCGGAGTGACATTCGAATAAGATGACGGTCATTGGAGTCCAGTCAGTGGAGAGTCATTTTCACACTCTGCCGGTCTGTAGCTTTGTTGTCCCCAATTTCTCCTGCTTTACCTTGCTGTAATGGACTGCCATCTGAGAAATTTTAAGTATGGAGACAACATGATGCTCACTGTGTCCTTCTGCTTGTAAAGCCATAATTGAGCACTTCTTTTCCTCACTCAAAACTTTTCTTTTTAACTCCTTTGGCATGGTTAAAAGTTATAATTTCATTCCAATTACTTTTGGGATATTACTAGCTTGTCCTATTGCAAGAGTATTGTGAACACCACAGCAGTGTTATACTTTACTTAAATACTTACTTAAAAAAGACTTGGTTCAAGCTCTGACAGCAGCATTTAATAAGTGCTTACGGCCATTCGGCTGGAAACGCTCTCAGCGGTGACATAATCAGGGGTCATCAGTGCATCGGCATAACAACCAGAGTTCTCCTGCAATCCTCTATGGTTGTTGATGCTGGATTGCTATGAGCACCACCCTGTGGTCGGCGCTCATAGCAATGCCATAATTCTACTACATAGTGGTGATCTGAGCATCACCTCTATGTAGCAGAGGTGATCGAGTTGTGGCAGCTTCTAGCCTCCCATGGAGGCTAGTGAAGCATACCAAAATAAAAAAATTATATTAAAAATATGAAAACGATAAAAAAATATAAAAGTTTAAATCACCTCCCTTTCGCCCCATTCAAAATAAAACAATAAAAAATCAAATCTACACATATTTGGTATCGTCGCATTCAGAATAACCTGATCTATCAATAAAAAAAAGATTAACCTTATCGCTAAACGGCGTATTGATAATAAAAAGTCAAAACCCCAGAATTATGTTTTTTTGGTCACCGCAACATTGAATTAAAATGCAATAACGGAAGATCAAAAGATTGTATCTGCACCAAAATGGTATCATTAAAAACGTCAGCTTAGCATGCAAAAAATAAGCCCTCACCCAACCCGAGATCATGAAAAATGGAGACGCTATGGATATCGGAAAATTGCACTATTTTTTTTTAGCAAAGTTTGGAATTTTTTTCACCACTTAGGTAAAAAAGAGCCTAGACATCTATGGAGTTTGTGAACTTGTAATGACGTGGAGAATCATAATGGCAGGTCAGTTTTAGCATTTAGCAAAAAAGCCAAAAAAAAACAAGTGTGGGATTGCACTTTTTTTGCTATTTCACCTCATTTTAAATTATTTTTTCCCATTTTCTAATAAACTACAAGGTAAAACTAATGGGGTTGTTCAAAAGTACAACTTGTCCCGCAAAAAAATAAGCCCTAATATGGCCATATTGATGGAAAAATGCAAAAATTATGGCTCTGGAAAAAGGGGAGCGAAAACGCAAAATGCAAAACTGAAAATACTTTGGGTCATTAAGAGGTTAAATAAGGAGGTAGCCCATACCATTTTTAAAAAATATATTTATTTAAATAATGTAAAAAAAAAATAAAATGAGCACCACTCTTTTTTTGATAACCAGACAAGATAAAGCTCACAGCTGGGGGCTTCAACTCGCAGCTGTTCGTTTTGCCTGCACTAGTTTTCAAAAATAGAGGGGACTGCACGTCTTTTATTTTTTGACACAGTGTGTGCCTGCCAATCACAGCCATGCCAAATTTTGACATGGCTGTGATAGAAATGTAAGTGCCCAAACAATAAAGTTTGCTCATTGGCTGCACTGCAGCCTTTCAACACGCTTTGTTCTTGATGCTGGACCCGAACAGTAACAGAATTTCTAGAGAATTCCATGCTTCGGAGTCCATGCACAGACAGTAGGTTTTTGATATGGACCCTGTACTTTACTCTTCCGGTTCACCCATCCCTAGAGTCAGTCATCACATTACCATGAATCTGCAAATCAAATATAAGTGATCATGTGACACCCACTCAAGTCATCAAGAAGAGCAAAATAGTAAAAGAGAACATATTGCACACCTTTAGGACTCAGAATGTCAATGTCAACTTACAGAATTGCAAAGACAGAAGGACACCTGTCAGTCTAGCCTAGCAGAGCAAAGCAAGGAAAAGCCCCTTGGTACTGGGCTATTGAGCTAGTCATCATAGTGGATGGATATATTATATTGCACAGACACGACTATAGACTTTTCACTTCACAGTATTCATATTCCAGGGGTAATGTGACAGCTCTGTCACCACTATGGATGTGAGGTGAGGTATATATGATTACAGCTGCACTTCTACATATGAGAGGACCTGGATCACTATATCACTTCCAATGCTGTAATGAATGACAGAGGTCAGTCCTGGGGAAGATATTAACAGCCAATGAGAGTGCAGTAGTCCGGCTGAGCGAGGTAGTGGACACAATACAGCATGGATTAGCGTAAACGTTTTGGGGGATATTGGGTTCGGACAACCTCTTAAAGGAAACTGTGCGCCAATCCTGTAGAGAAGCAAGTAAGCTCAGTCTGCAGGAGCCTTCATGATAACTGGTTTGGCAGTATGTTAGCAAAGGGTCCGGTAAATTAGTGTCTAGATAGTCAATAAAATAAAAATCTAATATTTTTGTGATGTGACCATGTGACCTGTTTTGCAAAAAAAAAAATAATGCCAGTTTATGCCAGTTTGCCATGAAAATTAATTGTTTTGTTTTATTGCTCCCTCTAACAGAGAATATAGCAAATCAAAAAGTGGAATAAGGTGCACCAACACTTCTACATTAATAATACTGGTGGAAAATAAATTTCCTAATGTAGAAAAAAAGGAAAACGTTGTTTGTAATAACAAAAGTGGCCCCGATAACAAGTATTATCATCTTCAATTCAGTATATGGCTCTAAAGTTTACATACCCAAATAAATGCCTTGACTCCCTCAAACCCTTGTCTAAGTTCTAAACACTTTCTTTAAATGTAGACCTTTTGTAAGCTTTTGAAATATCAAAACAAAGAGAAAAAAGGGGCCTTATTGTTTTTCTTCCCCAAAAAATATATGAAATATCAACTGGCTAACTTATTTGCTGCTAATGCTTATGTGTGTATGTTGTATAAGTATTATTATTATTATTATTATTATTATTATTATTAATAATCATAATAATAATAATAAAAATAATATCATTACTATAATTGTTGTTAATATTATTAGACCAGTGTTCCATCATTCTTCAGGCACAATTAATATTTTTCTATGCTATAAAATATCTAAACTTGTTTCTTCTTGAAACTAATTTAAAGTATTATTTCAGCTAAATTACAATTATGTCCAGGATTAGAGGAAATGCTCAAATCAGTCTGCATGCTTATGAAATAGTGTCCCAGACATCAGTGTGAATGTAATTAATTACCACAGCAGGGGGTTTTAACGAGTTATCAGGCAATGTTGTCTCAGTGTATTGATACTAAAAATGTCCTTATGCTCATGTAGTTTTAGGAGTGAAGGCAAATAAGCCATGTGATTAAGTTGAATCATTATTCATTATTCATTATTATAAACGTAATTTAGTATCTAACAAATAAGTACAGAAAGGTCACTTTTTATCCAGCACCCCTTTTCTGACCATCCAGCAGTCTCTAAGAAAGTTATAGATACATTTGAACAAGCAAACTTGGCTGTTTCAGGAAAGGTACTCGTACATATTAGACAGATGATTGTTGGAACCAAACAATTTGATTGACAATCTAATGATGGAGAGCCAGGGAAAGTTTTATCTCAACCTATGGCAAATTCAGAGAAAAAAGAATTCATCACATCGGTTAGTAGCATGCCAGAAAACCTGCTTCAGTCTAATTGGCTAGACATGCATCTCTGGAAATTGGTGCTACTAATACAGAGCACAAAGATACCAGTTGCACCTGAGCCCTAAATCTTAAATATTCCCCAACAACCCTTTTCCAGATAAGAACATTGGAGGCACTGTTATGTTTCTGGGTCTGAAGATGAATGAAAAGAATTAACTGACAAACCTATTGGAGAAAATCTATGAAGCTAAAGGAGACAGAATTTTGGCACAATTAATACCAAAAAATGTATTGCTTACACCATATTAGTTATATGCTTTAGATACTTTCTGTGGCTTGTTAGACACAACATGGCTTTACTGAAAGGGTATGACACTATTCACCGAAAAGGCAGAAAACACTATCTAAATTTGCCCTAACGATAAGATAGTACTGATTAATGTGCCCCAATGTATTTGGTCATCTTCATTTCCAAAGAGCGAAGTCTCCACCGTTCTCCAGTATTTTAGGATAAATTAGCTTATGTCAGCATTCACAGATAACAATAATAAAACTTTTTTTGCTAAGCACCAACATATTCCGCAGCACTTTACGTTTCAGAGGGGACTTGAACAGGCAATAAAGACATTACAGAGTAACCGCATTATTCAACAGATGCCAAGAGGGTTGAGGGCCTGCCTGCAAGCTTACAGTCTATGAGACCATAGGGGAGACATGAAAGGTAAATTGTAAAAACTACTTGTATAGTATGGTCCAGACATCAATATAATAAACAGGGTATTCAAATAAAGTTGCATGAACCAGTTACCAGCCAGTATCTGTACAGTACAGATACAGAGTGCTATTAAGTGCACGGAGGGTGTGTGAACAGATGCTATGAGAGTCCTGATTTGGAAGAAAATTTTGTAAGGGCTAAAAGGAATAGTAAGGTAAGTCAAATGAGGGAATAGGCCATTCTAAAGAAATCTAAAGAAATGCATTTTTAGGCGACGCTTAACGCTGTTAGTATTGGTAAGGAATCAAAGTGTCTTGGGTAGTGCATTCCAGAGAATTGAAGCAGCAAGAGAGAAGTCTTGGAGACAGGAGTGGGAGGTTTATTTTATTGATAATGGAAGCCTTAGATCACTAGCAGATCGATCGGAGGACATGGCTAGGGTGCTGGACTGAGATTTGGGAGGAGATATAGGGTGAGCTGTGCAGAACTTTGTGGGTGAGAATGATTATATTGGACCCTATTAAACCGAATAGCCACAAAAGTATGGAGGACCGTGATCAACCACAAAATCTGTAAACTTGCAAAAAAAAGTCCCCCAACACAGCGTAAAGAAACAATAATGTCTTAAGGAGATAAGAGCAAACTGAAAAACAAGATGGAAAGAGACATACATTGGACGGAACATATGATGGCAGGGTCCTGGGTATAAATATACCACGTGTATTACATCAAAGATGAAGAATTTAATATCATCCGCTTGAGGCACAGATCATTATTGCATATAGGTAAATACAGAATAAAGTGTATGGTGCTCATAACCAAAAGAGTCTCAAGACAGATATAAAAACTTAATACAGCACACATGTATCTGGGAGTTCCATTCTCCCTGATTGGCCTCAGGCAAAAAAAAAGTGTAATAAAGTATGAAGTACATAATCTCCTTAGGACAATCAGGGACAGAGTCATGCATATCAAAGATCAAGGGAACTAATTACAGCAGCAAAAATATAAATACCCAGAGTTCAGTTCATCCAGCATACCCCTTGATGCGCGTTTCGATGGCAGTCTTCCTCAGAAGACTTCAATTTAAGTCTATTACAGGGTACAGACCCATCAGGTCCATGAGCCACAAAACATGCTGCTGGCTAATCAGATGCCAGCAGCTGCACATGACCAGGGACTCATGGCAGTGATGTTTTGCACTCCCTTAGCATGCCAAAGTCATCTGACTGCCTCAGAAGTGGATGCTGCAAGACGTGGGAGGGCTGGAAAATTAAGTAGGAATATTTATTGTTTTTTTTCTGTACATTTTTCTGTACATTGAACAACAGCAGGGTCATATACCAGGATTAGGCCCAGATACAAGGATGAGAGCCATGTCCAGGATGGAGACTATATACTAGGATGAGTCCCAGGATTAGGGCCATATACCAGGATAGGGACAGATACCAGGATAATGGCCATATCCCAGCATGAGGGCCATATAACAAGGTAAGGCACATTTAATAGGTGAGGGCCATATGCCAAGATGAAGGCCACATCCCAGGATGGGGCACATTTACAAAGATGAGGGTCATATACCAGGATGGAGTCATATACCAGGACGGGGCCATATACCATGATGAGGGTTATGTACAAGGATGAAGACATTTACCAGGATGGAAGACATATTCCATGATGAGGGCCATATACCAGGTTGGAGACTTTTAATAGGATGGAGGACATATATCAAAATGAGGGCAATATAGCAGAGTGGGAACATATACCCCGATGGGAACACATACCAGGATGGGGATATATACCAGGATGGGGCTCAGGATGAGGGCCATATACCATGTTGCGGATATATTCCAGGATGGGGCCGAGGATGAAGTCTATATATCAGGATGAGGGCCATATACCAGGATGGGGACATATACAAGGATGGAGAACATACACCAGGATGAGGGCCATATACCAGGATGGTGACATATCCTAGGATCGAAGACATATGACAGGATAAGGGCCAATATACCAGGATGAGGGGACATATACCAGGATGGTGGACATATACCTGGATGGGGCCTAGGATGAGGGCCATATACCAGGATAGGATTCATAAGCCAGGATAAGGAACCTATACCAAAATGGGCTGTGCATTATACTGTATGGAGGACTATAGGCTTTACATTTTTTTACTTGTAGGATTATGGGCTGTGCATTATACTAAATTATGACTATGGGCTGTGCATTATACTACATGGATCACTATTTGCTGTACAGTATAATGTATGGAGGACTATGAGGGGGTGCATTATACTGTGATTATAGAGGATGCATTATATTATTTGGAAGAATGCATTATGCATTAGGTTGCATTATGCTATAGGAAGGACTACGAGTGGTGCATTATACTATATGGAGGACTATGAGGGGTGGATTATACTGTATAGAGAACTTTGTAGAGTGCATTATACTTTATAGAAGACTATAGACAGTGAATTATACTTCTGCTATGGGGCCCCATGACTTCAATGTTTACCACTCGTGAATATTATGGTTTCCTATTTTTTCTACAGATTAAAAAACAGAGGCAGAAAGGGATATATATCAGTGGGGGGGATGTCCAAACCTTGCACCGGGGCCCATCAGACTCTAGTTACGCCACTGTGCACATTCTATACTGTATATATTCACACATTTGTTCTGCACAGGGTATAACTTTATATGCTGTTTGCTGACACCACAGGAAAGTAAAGGGTCAAACATAGACCATCATAATCTGCACTGCAATACTCAAGAAAAAGAATCAAATTGGATCCTTATACCTGTTAAAACATTAAGGGAAGAAAAACAGGATAACAGAATAATCTACAGTACATTACACTGTCAAACCGTTGCCTCAAACATAACAACAACAACGCTATTGATTTCTGGCAGCATAAAATAGGAACTTGTTATTATTGCAGCATAGGAAGAACTGACTGCTGCCAAACCCTGTCTGTTACAAACTTCCTTTCTGCAATGTTTACCATTGTTAAATAATTCAGTTCTAAAGTGAATACATATGTATTAGATAATATTAAAGCTAAATCAAATACAGTATGATACACTATATATACAGTGATATACAAAGGTTTTAGGCAGGTATACAAAAATGCTGCAAAGACTGCTTTCAAAGGTAGGAATGTTAATACTTTATTTTTATTACTTTACCAAATGAGACGTAAATAAACAAAAGTGAAATCAATTCTCTTAATCTACAGTGGGTACGGAAAATAATCAGACCCCTTTAAATTTCCCACTCTTAGTTTCATTACAGCCATTTGGTAAATTAAAAAAAGTTCTTTTTTTTCTTAATAATGTACACTCTGCACCCCATCTTGACTGAAAATAGAAATGTAAAAAACTTTTGCAAATTTATTAAAAAAGAAAAACTGAAATATCACATGGTCATAAGTATTCAGACCCTTTGCTCTGTATTGAGTAGAAGCACCCTTTTGTGCTAGTACAGCCATGAGTCTTCTTGGGAATGATGCAACAAGTTTTTCACACCAGGATTTGGGGATCCTCTGCCATTCTTCCTTGCAGATCCTCTCCAGTTTTGTCAGGTTGTATTGTGAATGTTGGTGGACAGCAGCCATTTTCAGGTCTCTCCAGAGATGCTCAATTGGGTTTAGGTCAGGGCTCTGGCTAGTCCAGTCAAGAATGGTCACAGAGTTGTTCTGAAGCCACTCCTTTGCTATTATAGCTGTGTGCTTAGGGTTATTGTCTTTTTGGAAAGTGAACCTTCAGCAAAGTCTGAAATCGAGAGCACTCTGGAAGAGCTTTTCATCCAAGATATCTATGTACTTGGCCAGATTCATGTTTCCTTCAATGGCAACCAGTCGTCCTGTCCTTGCAGCTGAAAAACTGAAAAACAGTGATAAACAGTGTCTGGTTTTCTCTACACAAAAAGATTAGAATTATCACCAAAAAGGTCTATTTTCATCTCATCAGACCAGAGAATCTTATTTCTCATACTCTGTAAGTCCTTTATGTGTTTTCTAGCAAACTCTATGAGGACTTTCATATGTCTTACACTGAGGGGAGGCTTCTGTCCGGCCACTCTGCATAAAAGTCTGACTGGTGGAGGGCTGCAGTGATAGTTGACTTTGTGGAACTTTCTCCCATCTCCCTACTGCATCCCTGGGGCCACAGTGATCTTGGAGTGATCTTGGAGTCCACAGTGATCTTGGAACTGTTCGACGAACGTTCGATGAACACCGTCGAACCCCATTGAAACCAATGGCAGGCAGACACAAACACATACAAACACATAAAAAACACATAGAAAACACCTTAAAAGGTGTCCAAAAGCTGACAAACTGCTCAGAAGACACAACAAACATGGAAAAGTCACAACTACATATAGTCATGCAAAAAGAAAAGAGGTGGAGGAGTAAAAGGAGGAGGAGACAAAGATATAGGCATGTCATGCCCTTCTAAAATCAAGAAAGGCTGGAGTAAAAATCTAAACTCACGCTACCAACACCCAGACGTCTTGACAAAATAAATAAAAAAAGAAATATCTTTAGGTAGAATGGCAGTGGGTCCATTCAGAACACTTTCCTTAGAAGACATAGTGGTACCCCATTGGGAGTTGTGCCAAAAAATTAACCCAATATATTCAGACTAATCCACCATTTGTCATATCCAAGGGGCAGGTCAGTAAACGACAACAAAACGCGAAACCAAGTACAGTACTATGTACTGTACCTCCTTTGACGAGGCAATCAGGCTGGTCAGGAAGTGTGTAAGGGGCACCCTAATGGCCAAAACAGGCATTGAGGGGGTGTTCCGGTTACTACCTGTGCCTCTAAATAGTGTCCTCCCATTGGGCTGCTTCTGTGAAGGAGCATACTACATAGATCGCTGTTTGCCCATGGGGTGCTCCATATCCTGCTCACTATTTGAGGCGTTTATTTGCTTCCTCAAATGTGCCAGCATGGACGTTTGTAAAGCGGCACATATTATCCATTACCTCGACAACTTCTTATGCCTGGGCCCAAAAGATTCGCCACAGTGTGAAAACAAGCGGTAGTCCACCTGTGAGAAGGAGAAAGCAGGAGGGAGAGTGGACACCCCAGAGCCGAGATGTTAGATTGAGAAATAAAGAAGGCGGTGTAGCTTGCTTCATGGGTGGGGTACTCTGCTGAGTAGCAGAAATTGCTACTAGGTCCAAAAGGATTTCCTGGGCCAAATGCCGTTAAAAAATAGCACTTAGGTAAACAGGCTGTGTAGCTTGCTTCATGGGTGGGGTACGCTGCTGAGTTGCACCAAATCCTACTAGGCCCAAAATGATTTCCTGGGCTAGATGCCGTTAAAAAATAGTACTTAGGTAAACAGGTGGTGTAGCTTGCTTCATGGGTGGGGTACTCTGCTGAGTAGCACAAAATGCTATTAGGTACAAAATGATTTCCTGGGCTAGATGCAGTTAAAAATTAGTGATTAGATCAACAGGCGGTGTAGCTTGCTTCATGGGTGGGGTACGCTGCTGAATATCACTAAATTTAACTAGGCCCAAAAGGTTTTCCTGGGCTAGATGCCGTTGCAAAATAGTAGTTAGGTAAACAGGCAGTGTAGCTTGCTTCATGGGTGGGGTACGCTGCTGAGTATCACTAAATTCTACTAGGTCCAAAAGGATTTCCTGGGCTAGATGCCGTTACAAAATAGTACTTAGGTAAACAGGCGGTGTAGCTTGCTTCCTGGGTGGGGTACTCTGCTGAGTAGCACAAAATGCTATTAGGTACAAAACGATTTCCTGGGCTAGATGCAGTTACAAATTAGTAATTAGATCAACAGGTGGTGTAGCTTGCTTCATGGGTGAAGTACGCTGCTGAGTAGCACCAAATTCTATTAGGCCCAAAAGGATTTCCTGGGCTACATGCCGTTAAAAATAGTACTTAGGTAAACAGGCGGTGGGTGGCTGGGCTACTCTGCTGACTAACAGACACTGAAGCTTTGGAGCAGACCTCTGAATCCCAGGCCATAGTATGAGGAAACAACTCTGCAGACGACCCCACCCACCTTGAATTGACAATGGCAATGTCATGTAAAACTCAACAAGGGGACTAAATATAAAAGTCTCAATTTTTTCCAAAAATTCAGCCACAGACACCACTTAAGTGGCATCAATTTTGCCAGAGTTTTTTAAAATGGTTGGTGAGGTGATTTTCAAAAATCATCAAGCTTTTAGTCTCCTTAAGATGACACAGGGTTAGAAAAATCATTGCGGATCCAGGATTTGTTCATCTTGATGAACGTTAGTCTGTCTACATTGTCACTGGTCAGCCGCGTGCGCTTATCTGTCAGCACACCACCAGCAGCGCTGAACACACGTTCACAGAGAACGCTGGATGCAGGGCACGACAAGATCTCCAAGGCGTAAGTGGCGAGCTCAGCCATTTTTCAAGATTGGAAGCCCAAAATGAGCAAGGGTCCAGTTCCACAGTCATGGCAGCGATGTTAACTTGGAGATACTCTTGTACCATCCTCTCTAGGTGTTGGCTGTGAGTCAGACTTCTTGTCTCCTGTGGCCTTGCAAAGGATGGTCTAAAAAAATCTTGAAATGATTGGAAAAAATTGCTGTTACCACCAGATATGATGTTACTGTTACGGTTTGATTGATGACTCGATAGTCCCACGGTTGGCAAGTTAAAACTCAGAGATTCACTATGTGCACCACTGGTGTTTTGTGGAAGAGCAGTTAGATTCTGTAGCAGTCTCTGCTGATACTCCTGCATGCGTGAATCCCTTTCTATGGCAGGAATTATTTCGCCAAATTTGCTTTGGTACCGGGGATCTAAGAGTGTGGCAACCCAGTAGTTGGCATTAATTTGGATTCTGACAAACCGAGGGTCATGTTGCAGGTAGTGCAGCAAGAAGGCACTCATGTGTCTTGCGCATCCAGGAGCACCAAGTCTTTGTTGTCTTGGTGGTGGCAAGGTGAGAATCATGCTTCCTTCGTCTGCCCTCTCCCCCCAACCTCGCACAACAGAAATTTGATCAAGGTCTCCCTCATCTGATGAGTCTTTCATGCCCAGCGCCAGTTCGTCCTCCACTTCTTCCTCGCCTCCTGCACCTTCCTCAACAGTTTGGCTGCTACCATGCGCCCTCGGTAACCCCTCTCCCCCAGCCTCCAATGCAAGCCGCCTTGGTGCTGCCAACCTTCTTGACCTTGGATATATGATCCCTTCAGCATATGACTCCTCCTGTTCCTCCTCTTCCTCTTGTTCCACCACCTGACTCCGAACACTGTGTAAGATGTGCTCTAGCATGTAAATCACCGGAATGGTCATGCTGATAATGGCATCGTCAGCACTAAACATCTTTGTTGCTATTTCAAAACTGTGCAGAAGGGTGCATAGGTCCCTGATCTGAGACCACTCCTGCAGCGTGATTTGCCCCACCTCTTGATCTCGTTGGCCCAGGCTATACGTCATAACATATTGCACCAGGGCTCATTGGTGCTGCCACGGTCGCTGCAACATGTGCAGAGTTGAATTCCACCATGTGGGCACATCGCATTTCAGCCGGTGAACTGGCAGGCCCAACGACTTCTGTAGAGATGCAAGTCGTCGAGCTGCGGGATACAAACGGCAGAAGTGAGCACACAGCGACCGTGCCCTCTGCAGAAGCCCATCTAGTCTGGGATAGTGGGATAAATATTGCTGGACAACCAGGTTCAAAACGTGAGCCATACAAGGCACGAGTGCGACATTGCCACAGCGAAGGGCCGCACCCAGGTTTGCAGCATTATCGCACACAGCCTTCCCTGGCTGCAGGTTGAGTGGAGACAACCATTGATGGAACTCGGTCTCCAGAGCTGACCACAACTCCTCTGCTGTGTGACTTACATTTCCCAGACATTTCAATGTAAACACTGCCTGATGCCATTGAGCCCTGGTGACAGCATAGTGAGGAGGTGTGCAGGATTCTTTCTGCACAGTTTCAACGCGGGTGGCATTACCAGACAGGCTTTGGGTGCAGGTGGAGGACCGAGAGGAGGTTGAGGAGGCAGAAGTAGTGGAGGAACTTCTAGATACAGAGGATTGACGAGCAACTCGTGGCAACGGCAAAACTTGGACAGCAGCCCCTTCTCCTGATGTCGCCGTAGCTACCCAGTGCCCAGTCACCGACATGTAACGCCCCTGTCCATGTCTACTCATCCAAGTGTCTGTGGTGAAATGCACCCTGTCACACACAGAGTTTCTCAAGGAAGCGGTGATGTTGTGTGTGACATGCTGGAGTAGCGCAGGCACTGTTTTCTTTGAGAAGTAGTGGCGACTGGGCATCTGGTACTGGGGCACTGCGAGGGACATAAGGTCTCGAAAATCCTCTGTGTCCACCAGGCGGAAAGGCAGCATTTCTGTAGCCAACAGCTTGCTGATGGAAATATTCAATCTCTTAGCTTTGTCATGGCTAGGGGGAAATGGTCTTTTACTTGTCCACATCTGAGGGACTGAGGGCTGGCTGCCGTGTTTAGACGGAGTTGAGTAAGGTGTCCCCGGCAAACTGCTGGTCTGTGAGGAAGGTGCATGCGGAGATGTTATGTTGCCTTGATCAAAATGCGGTGTCGATGTCGGAGAGTGCTCAACACCAGCAGGTGTTTCCATGAGCAAATGTCCCGATTACCTGCCAATTACACTGGCTGTTGCCGGTTAAAGAGGTGGAAGGTCTGCATCCAAAACTATGTGCGACTGCTGTCCCCACAGTCACAGAGGATGAAGAGGACGTGGATGCACATGATAGGGCAGACGGTAGTTGACCCGGCCCACTAGGCGGCATTGTAGCACAGTGAGCTTCCCACTGCAACTTATCCCTCATATCCATGTGACGGTTCATGCATGAAGTACTCAAGCTAGTGATTTTTTGGACTCTACTGAGATTTTGTTGACAAATCTTACAGACAACATGAGTTGGGTCATCCTTTGCGATGTCAAAAAATGCCCAGGCTATGCAATGCTTAGAGCCCGTGCGACCTGAAGAGCCACCCCGACTTCTGGTCTGAGGCACAGTTGGGGTTGAGGATGCAGTTGTTGACGTGCTTCCAGTACTCCATCTCTGTCCAGGAAGGAGCACCGTTACCTCATTGTCAGACTCATCTCTAGCATCCTCCTCCACTTCCTCTGCTGACCTCATGGACTGACGGACTGGGGGTTGACAGTAAGTGGGGTCTACAACCTCATCATCATCATGCTGCGTGTTCTCACACCCGTCGTCCTCAGAGCCAACCTCTTCCTGCCCTGACCGAAAAGTCAAGTTTTCGTTCCAATCAGGTATCTCAGTCTCATCATCATCTTCCTCATTGTCTCCACCAACAGGAGTTACAGTTTGGGAACGAGGGTGTACATTATGCTCAGAACCTTCTTCAACTGGGCGTGGATCCGACTCACAAAGATTCTGGGCATCAGTGCAGATCATTTCCTCATCTGGATTCACAGAAGCTCTGGAGCAGACCTCTGATTCCCAGGCTATAGTATGCGTAAACAGCTCTACAGACTCAACCATGTGTGTTACCCCATGCTCAGACGGGCAGCTGGAGACTTGGGAGCTGTGAGGAAGCAAGTGCGATTGGGGTGACAACTCTGAGGACTGGAGTAGTTGTGATATTTAAGTTGACATGGAGGAGAGCCCACTTGAACGAGCACTTGTTATCCATTCAAGCACCTGCTGTTTTTGTGCCTCATCTGGAATTGTTGGCGATGCTTGTAGCGATGGCCGTAAGAAAGGGATCATATCAGATTATCCACGAAAATAAGTAGACATCTTACTTTGGCAGGAAGATGGTCTTTCTTCTGCAGATGTTACTGTTGCTTTACCACCTACCCCACGAATACAACCTTTTTTTCCCTTTCCAACACATCTATTCCCCTTTCCACCATCAGCAGGCCTTTTGCCACTAATTTTAGTGCTTAACTAATTGGCAACTCTGTATCTGAAGTTGTTGGAACAACAACCGATGGATTAAAACCGTGCAGAACTGAGTGGCCAAACTGTGGTACTAGGCCCTAAACTATTAACTGGAGTAGATGCAGTAGTGAAAATGAAGATACACAGGTGGTATAGTTTTTTCACAGGTGGACTACTCTGCTGACATGCAGACACTGCTCCTAGGCCCAAAACTAATAACTGGATTAGATGCAGTGAAAATAGAGATACACAGGTGGTATAGTTTGTTTCACAGGCGGGCTACTCTGCTGACATGCAGACACTGCTCCTAGGCCCTAAACTATTAACTGCATTAGATGCAGTGAAAATAGAGATACACAGGCGGTATAGTTTGTTTCACAGGTGGGCTACTCTGCTGATGTGCAGACACTGCTCCTAGGCCCCAAACTAATAACTGGATTCGATACAGTGAAATAGAGATTCAAAGGCGGTATAGTTTGTTTCACAGGCGGGCTACTCTGCTGACGTGCAGACACTGCTCCTAGGCCCTAAAGTAATAACAGGATTAGATGCAGTGAAAATAGAGATGCACAGGCGGTATAGTTTGTTTCACAGGTGGGCCACTCTGGTGACGTGCAGACACTGCTCCTAGGCCCTAAACTATTAACTGGATTAGATGCAGTGAAAATAGAGGTACACAGGTGGTATAGTTTGTTTCACAGGCGGGCTACTCTGATGACGTGCCGACACTGGTCCTAGGCCCTAAACTTTTAAGTGAATTAGATGCAGTGAAAATAGAGATACACAGGCGGTATAGTTTGTTTCACAGGCGGGCTACTCTGCTGACGTGCACACACTGCTCCTAGGCCCTAAACTATTAATTGGATTAGATGCAGTGAAAATAGAGATACACAGGCAGTGTATTTAGTTTCACAGGCAGGCTGCTCAGATGACTATGAGACAATTCTACTAGCCCAAAAGGATTGGCTGAGCTAGATTACACCAAATGCCGTGACAAACACTTGCACAGCAGTGGCACAGACCTGCCTGGAAACAGTGCTATGAACTGCTGTAACATACCCTGAAAAGGGCTGATATTACAACTAGTCCCGACTCCTCCCGACTCCCTAAACCTATCTCTCTGACAATTCGCTCCAAAAAAACACTCTTTGTCTGTATAGCGCTCACAGCAGCAGCGGTGCCATCTAAAACTAAGCTGCAGTAGTGAGGAAATGGTGGCATCGGGCAAATGGCTGGTTCTTATAGGGCAAGGACATGTGACATACATAGCCAATGACACATGCCCTTGCTTGTGCATCACATGCACATTGCTGTGTGTGTGCACACTGCTGATAGGCTGAGTGTCTGCACCGCCCCACTGTAAATGCGGGAAAGAAAAAAAAATGGAGATCGGTGTTATTTCAGCACAGATCTATCCCCTGCCCACTATACACTGAAACAGTCTATTAACAATGATAAACAGTTTTAATGTGCAACTCAAGGGAGGCTTTTGCTGAACAAACAGTTATCGAACAGAAACTCGAACAGCCGAATTTTAAGCAAATTGTTCGGGTTCGTCGAACGACTCAAACACCGCCCAAAACAGCTCGAATTTGAGATTGGCGAACAGTTCGACTCGAACACCGCTCATCTCTATTCTTTACCTCTCTCACCAAAGCTCTTCTCCCAAGATTGTGCAGTTTGGCTGGGCGGCCAGGTCTAGGAAGTCTTCTGGTGGTCCCAAACTTCTTCCATTTAAGGACTATGGAGGCCACTGTGCCCATGAACCTTGAATACTGCAAAAATTATTTTGTAACCTTGGTCGGATCTGTGCATTGCCACAATTTTGTGTCTGAGCTCCTTGGCCAGTTCCTTTGACCTCATGATTCTCATTTGGTCTGGCATGCACTGTGAGCTGTGAGGTCTTATATAGACAGGCATGTGCCTTTCCAAATCAAGTCCTATCAGTTTAATTAAACACAGCTGGACTCCAATGAAGGAGTAGAACCATCTCAAGGAAGATCACAAGGAAATTGACCGCACATGAGTTAAATATGAGTGTCTGAGCAAAGGGTCTGAATTCATATGACCATGTGATACTTCAGTTTTTCTTTTTTAAGGAATTTGCAAAAATTTCTACATTTCTATTTTTTTAGTTAAGATGGGGTGCAGAGTGTACCAAATGGCTACAATGAAACAAAGAGTGAAAATTTTTTAGGGTCTGAATGCTTTCCGTACCCACTGTAATTAGGTAAAATTCAAATTAACCTGTTCAAGCACATTTTTATGAGAAATTTGATTAAAAGAGAATTTGTTCTCCACAAATGTAATTTCCCTTACTATGCTCTGTATTTTTTAAGACACCAGAGCATAATAAGCACAAAATGTAAAAAAATAAAAAAAATATTTATTCTCACCTTATGTCTCACCTGACCGCTCACCTCTACGGCCTTCCGCTCCTCACCCATTTGATCCTCATCAAATTGTATTATCACTGCTATGATCATTGAGTACCCAGCTTCCTCACCCTAGCTGGGACTTTCGGCTTTGATGAGGTCTGTTTGATCCTCTCAACATCCTCTTATCTCCATCGTGACCAATAAATAATCATCTACCTCATGCTAGCCAGGTCTTTCGGCTTTGATAAAGTCTGGGAGGGTTCTGTGCAAGACACCACGCTGCGATTGGCAGCTAGACTGCAAGTGAAAGCACTGTGCAAGCGATCATATTGAAATGGAAGGAGTAACAAACCACTTCAAATCTACCAAGACCCGGCCGTCCCTCTAAACTTTCATCTCAAACAAGGAGAAGACTAATCAGAGATGCAGCCAAGAGGCCCATGATCACTCTGGATGAACTGCAGAGATCTACAGCTGAGGTGGGACAGTCTGTCCATAGGACAACAAAAAGCCGTACACTGCACAAATCTGGCCTTTATGGAAGAGTGGCAAGAAGAAAGCCATTTCTCAAAGATATCCATAAAAAGTGTTGTTTAAAGTGTTCAACAAGCCACCTGGGAGATACACCAAACATGTAGATGAAGGTGCTCTGGTCAGGTGAAACCAAAATTGAACTTTTTGGCAACAATGCCAAACGATCTGTTTGGCATAAAGGCAACACAGACCATCACCCTGAACATACCATTCCCACTGTCAAACATGGTGGTGGCAGCACCCTGGTTTGGGCCTGATTTTCTTCAGCAGGGACAGGGAAGATTGTTAAAATTGATGGGAAGATGGATGGAGCCAAATACGGGACCATTCTTGAAGAAAACCTGTTGGAGCCTGCAAAAGACCTGAGACTGGGACAGAGATTGGTCTTCCAACAAGACAATAATCCCAAACATAAAGCAAAATCTACAATGGAATGGTTCACATATAAACGTTTCCAGGTGTTAGAATGGCCAAGTCAAAGTCCAGACCTCAATCCAATCGAGAATCTGTGGAAAGAGCTGAAAACTGCTGTTCACAAGCGATCTCCACCAAACCTCACTGAGCTCGAGCTGTGCCAAGGAAGAATGGGCAAGAATTTCAGTCTCTCGATGTACAAAACAGATAGAGACATATTCCAAGTTACTTGCAGCTGTAATCACAGCCAAAAGTGGCGCAACAAAGTATTAACTTAAAGGGGCTGAATAATATTGCATGCCCCACTTTTCAGTTTTTGAATTTCCACTAAAATGTAAGCAATAAATTTCGTTCAACTTCACAATTGTGTTCAACTTGATGTTGATTCTTCACCTAAAATTTACATTCGGTATCTTTATGTTTGAAGCATGATATGTGGGAAAAGGTTGAAAAGTTCCAGGGGCTGAATACTTTTGCAAGGCACTATAAATAGCAAAACCTGTTGACAGATTCTCTTTAAGTGAAAGTCACTATTTTCAAGACTGCAGATTTTTTTGGAACTGTGGGCAGACATTGAACTTGAGATTATTGGCAATTTTAAACAATATGTTATATGAAGGTTGGGTAAGGGAATGTTAGGAGGAGGACATGATTGGCCACCTTGAGAATTCACAGCATCACAAGTGTTACAGATGACTGGAAAAATGAAATGAGGGTATCAGAATTGCATGAGCCAACACCACTATCAGGAGATCTGTACTGCTCTGACATGACACAGGTAGGGGGCACTGTCGGTACTTTGGGAGGTAGAGTACAAATGCCACACAGTTGCATCTTTCTAACATAAGCTATTTGTTACATGTGTACAGTTGTTATGTTAATATCCACTGTTGTATGCTATAGGGTATTCTACTACTGTTTTTACGCTACTTATACCTGTCAGATATTATGCAAATATACCTTTGCACTGCTATGCAACGCTAATCCCAGAGAATGAATGAAAATCCATCATATATTATAATTTTGTTAGGTTGAATGAGTTGTTAGAAGAAACAACTTTGCCTTCTCCAAGGTATCTTCTCTGAGCAAATGACCTTTACAAATATAAATAGAAAATAACAAAAAAGTATGTATTCAAACAGAAACCATACTCTCTTTACTTTTTCTATGTCTTGTGGTATTCTTTGATTTTTTTTATGCCAAATTCTCTAAAATGGAGCACAGTTTAATAAATAAATGCATATTTATACATTTATGAGACTTTTTTAGATCAAAAAGTTGCATATCAGTAAAATGTTGCTAAATTTACACAAAAAATCTAGACATACATAAAATCACTGCATTGGGGGCTAGAGTGACATAAAAGTGTTTCTCCCAAAAATAATGAATCAGCTTAAAACATCCGGAAACTGTGAACTCCACCTACAATGGCATACATCATAACAACGATCGCAGAGGGTGCCCGTAATCAGACCCGTATGGAAAGAGTGCCCGCTGACTCCAGCGCCTATTTACTTGGTTGTGCATCCTCTGACGCATATGCAGCTGATACGTATTGCTGCACAAAGACCCGCTAGCACGCTGCACCTCGATACAAGGGGGAAATCATGCACCGCTTGTAGTGGGCATGCCAAAATCAGTTGCTGGCTTCTGTGCCAACTATGGAAAAAGACACCGCATTTCATGAGCGTGAAGGAAGGTAGGAAGAATCTATATTTTCTATTCAAAGTGTGTTGGAGAAGAGCAAATACATTATAACTGGAAGGGGCCCAGAATAGAGAACATTTACACTAGAAGATTCCGAGGATGGAGACATGGTTATTGGATGGGACCCAGAATGGGAGCATTATTAAATAAAGTGGCAATGATGTGGGACATTATTATAGGAATTGTCCCAGGATGGAAAACATTATTATAGGATGGAGGGACATTAATACTAGAAGGGGCCAAGGATGGGTGACATTATTAAATAAAGAAGCAGACATGAAGGATACTATTTCAGGAAAAAGGCCAGAAAGGGGACATTATGACATGGGGGGAATACTTATATACTTATGTCGTTACATTATCTAGAATGCTACAATGGCCTATGCATACATCTGTCCAATATGGATGTGGGGGCACAGTTCCAAATTTTGATCAGGGGCCTATTGGTCTCTAGTTACATCACTAATAGCAAATATAAAATACATGAACACTTATAAAATAGTCTTTTTAAAAGGAAGAAATGAAAACAAATATAATGCGCAAATAAAAAATAAGTGATAAATAACAAAAGCAAAACAAAAAAAGGCTCCAATGAATTGACCCTAAAGAGCAAATGTGATAACATCAATAAGCATTTATAGAATCTTTACGCCAGATATAAAAAGATTTGCAAATCAATCTTCAACCATAGCACGCTACCTTCCGAGTTTCATCACAAGCATACGTGTGAAGTAAATCTCCCAGGAGCCACACTCACAGTACATTTCAATTTATCTTTCTTATCCAGGCACGTGCTATGTGGCAGTTATAGCTACACTACCGCACATCAATTTACCTTCTGTAAACCCACTATACAATGAGGCAACAGATTTTTCAAACAGTGAAGCAGGTTTTTATTATTTTGCACTTAAAACTAGCAAGTTACACCGCGGCTTTATAACAGGGAGAAACTTTTTTCTTAATTTAATGCACTATTAAGCTTTTTATTAAGATATTATTAATCAACTCTGAGCCTCTGAAAAGCAACAACAGCAGATCTTTAGAAGTGCAATTAAAGCTGTGTTTAATGTGGGCACATTAATGCATGGTAATGCTCTGTCACTAACTGCTGAATACAAATAGTAGCAGGCTCGGAAGTATCCTTCAGGTGCAATCTGAGGATGTATACCCCGATAGATTTCGTATTCTATATATATCTCCGGGATGACAAGGATTTGAGTGTTTTCATCAAGCAGATTGTCGACATATCTGTAAGTGCTGACATGCTTCCCGTGCCAGGTGAAAACACAATTCATCTTCATGTGGTTACTACAATGCTTTCAAATATTTGAAAGGACAAATAAGCAATGCTGAATGAGGTCATCCTCGTCGCTCGTCAGATCAGCCTTCACAGATTATTATATAGAGGTCATTTTTCATTGTAAAAGGAACCTTTCTTTTGTATTGTTATAAAGGAGGCAAATGCAAAAAATCTTCAACTATGAATTCTTCCATTCATTTTCTGAACTGTAATTTATTTAATTAAAGGGTTTCTGTACACTGTGATATTGGTGATCTATTAGCGGTTAGATCACCAATATCAGATGAGATTCAAGACTCCGACTAATGAGCTGTTAGCAGGTCCCACATCTGCCGGAAGAACACAGAGTGGAGCGGGAAAGCAACAGCGCCATATGCTGTGTAATGGCCATTCTTGGGTACTGCAGTCCAACTCTAGATGATGGAGTCAAATTGCTTTTATCACAGCAGACTGTGTGTGTGGCAGTTATCTGGGCCTGTGTCACTAAATTCCAATGCCTTGCTTGTCAAGATGTTAATGTGTGGAAAGTTACTTGAAATTGCCCTGCATGCTGCCAGTATGTTCTATAAGATACTATACAATCTATTATTCTATGCCTAATTTATTATCATAATACATAATTAACTCAACCCAAGCTGTTCGGTCTATTAATGATTTAAAACTAACATCCTTCATAATTCAAACCTCCTACTCCGATTTTGAAGACTTTTCTCATGCTGCACTTGGTTCTCTGGAATTAACTACTTTGGATGGTCAAGTTAATTTCCAATGTCCATAGTTTAAGCATGCCCTACAAAAATATATATAAATTTATACACAGGCCTATCACTATACCTTGGTAATCTAACTTCCCTTACTTCTCTCTTCCTACATTTTTCTCCTGGCCCTTTTTTCATCTGTTTCCCCAGTGTGCGCACACACATAGACATTGGCTAGTGACAGGTTCCTGCAGCTTTACATAAATATACACATGATTTGGAAAATTGCGAGCAAGTCCCCCACTCCTGTTTTTTGAATTATTGATTTATATGCTACTCTGTAATGTACATATGCCCTCTGAATTAAAAGGTGCTGTAAAATATAATGTCACTATACAAAAAAATATTATTATTAATACAATTTCTCATATATTGAGCTGCCATAATGTAAAACACACTTTTTAAATATTTTATATGCCCCTCATGTGGCAAAGAAATCTCTCTAACCCAATGAGATATAGAGGCCAATTCATCAAGATTAGTATAGCACATGCTCGTGCTATGCTGGTGTTGCCAGATTAGAAGGTGCCAAATTCATTAAGAGGCATGTGCTGCTTATTGAAATCAGTGTCTCTTATGAATGGTGTGCACCTCGTGCAATGCTCCAGAAATGCTTCAATATGTATGGACTGGAGTAGCATTTCTGCTGTATAAAACCCCAGCAAATTTGATGGATGGCTGTAGCCACACCTCCATGCCACCCTGACTCCTCCCCATCTTCGTACATTTTAGTGGTGCTTATTCAAACTGACATGAAAGCACCAAAAATTGCAAACTCTGCATTGCGCAAAAATTATGCAACTTTTTAAAGCTTCTATGTCATTTTTATGGTGAAAAGCTTTGGTGAATCCGCCCCATAGAATCTAAAAGTGTCTTGTAGCACATGCTACAAAAAATGTAACCTCAGATTCTTAAGATCCTGGAGGTTTTGAGGTGTAGCCTCCTAGGATTTAATTTGCTCTTTGAAAATCTGAAAGTTGACTCCAAACCCGTGGAGGCAGTGTTCTGGATCACTGCGTTGAGAAACACGTGATGGTGTCTCTGCGGTGTTGGATGTTTTGGTCTCCACGAGGTCAATCATCCGTGCCTTTATAGACTTTCTACTAGGCACTGCTCCTGATAGCCAGTTTCCTACTCCACACTGATGAGGGGCAAAAACCCCGAAACAGCTGTCTGTGGATGGATACCATGCTTGGCATAGGTGGTTTTCCTTTATTGGATGTTTTCTTTTATTGGATGCTGCCCTTCCCTCGGTTGTTCCTTCCCGGGGAAAGGCCTGGCTATTCACTGCCTGTGTTGAGAAACACATGATGGTGTCTCCGCAGCTCCTCTACATACCTTTCAATCTTAAGCAGAATTAATTTATTTATAGTAATTTGTGCTCATCGATGACACTTACTCCTGTCCCTGTTGCAGGCTCACTGGTAGTCGTTCCTTACAGTACTTTTGTTAGGTATCAGTAGCTGTATACTGGAGACTCCCTTTAAAACCTGCTGTCTTGGAAATGCTCTGAACCATTTGTCCAGTCATCTCTTGTCAAAATATCTCAAATCCTACCCTTACCCATATTTCTTGATGCAAACACAACAACTGACTTTCCACGTGATACCTTAAATATCTTATGCCATGAAAAATGATGTAGTTATGAAACAATGAATGTCATTCACTTTGCCTCTAAGAGGCTTTAATACTATGGCTGATTGGTGTATTCTTCCACTTAACAGCAAGGCAAGCCAAAAGAAATCCCGAATTTTGTGGATTATAAAACGCACCTCAAATTATGGAGTCTAAAATAGGAAAATAAAGTTTAAGAAAATGTTGGTGCATTTTATAATCTACTTTTACATTATCTTACCCAGGGGCTGCAACTGCGGTAAAGCAGAATCCCATGAGGCAAGGTTGCTGCTGCAGGAGGCTGTGGTCACAGGGCTGGGAGGAGGGAGTGTTCATCAGTGAGAGACTGAGGTGAACCCCGGGCTGCCAGAAATGTCGGTGGAGTCCCTGCACTGCCCATCATTTTCACTGAGGTGAACTTCAAGAAAATGGCTGCCGTAGGCCAGCAACAGCTTCATGCAGCAGCGACCCTGCCTCCTGGGACCCTGCTCCACAGTAAGGTACATTAAGATTATAAGACATATTCCCTTTTTCTCCTAAAAGTGTTTCTTATAATCTGAAAAATAAGGGACTTACAATACTTGCTTACTCCTCGTAAATAAAGTGATTTATGTTTTGTTAATCAGCATGCAATAACAGATAAAAGACAAATTATGTGCATGTTTTGTTCTTGTGATTATGCAGAAAGTAAAATTCTATTCCATTTACCTGCTCAACATGATGATCACACCTTATGATGTACAAGCCTCACTGTTAATATTATAACTGGAAGAATAGTGTGAACTGAGTACGATAAAGAGGAGCGCATATTTCATGTTTAAAATGTTCAACATTATCACTGCAGAAGATGGAATATATTATCTTATGATCTGTAATCAAAAGGTAACTCATATATTTACACATTTTGCTGAGCTGAAATTACTGCGTTCTCTACATTTTATCTCAGAGAACTGCTAAGGTGTATAAGATATAAAAACATGAATGCACATTTTCATCACATTTTACATTCTTGCTGCTTTACTACCCCCATCTATGTAGTAACTAAAAATTCTGTCACTCTCCATGGAAAATTAAGAGGAACACAGCTATAACATTTTCCTCTAAAGAAGTCAGGCACATTAATAACTTGTCTCCATCCGCAGAGATATTATTGCAGGTTCCTCTACATTAACTCTATGCAAAATAAAGAATTTTCTTTATAAAACTATACAGGTAATTATAGTGTATACTTGAAATCGTGTGTGTGTTGATGTGTGAAAGTAGCTTTCTCATCTGCTACCCTGACAGGCAAAATATCTATGTATGTTCAAAAATAAAGTTGTAAAGAGCTATTCAAAGGACCCCAAAACACTTGAAATTATAGTAAGTTTCAACAGGATTCTCCAAAAACCTTACTGAAATGGAAAATACACATTGAGCCACAATGGCGACAGTGAGTGATGACAAACAATATCTGTAAAGTGTTGCAGAATATGTTAGTGCTATATATGCAAGCTTAATCAATAAAAAAATCAGTATGGCTTCTCTCCAGATACATAATATCATGGGTATGAAAAATTGTGAGCAGTTTGACTTTATCACATTCTCCCTTTATCCGAGTGTTCATGCATTCCAAATATATGGTAGTGGACTCCCCACTCCATGGGTGAAAGAACGTGTTAATGATTGCCTTCAAGTGAATTTTCATTCCCTTTTTAAATTAGAAATCCAGTGCTTATTAATTTCATTACACCATATTTTAAGGATTTTAAGACACACTGGTATATAAGACGCACCCCACATTTTGGAGAGAAAAATAGGAAAAAATGTATTTTTAATAAAATGGTGCCCGTTATAATCCACTTTTGAGGTAGCTTACCTGGGGGCCACTGGTGATGGAGTAGGGGCCCAGGTGGCAGAGTCTCTGTTGGTGGAGGCAGTAGATGCTATGGGCTCCAGGCTGGTAGGATGGGATGTTCGATGGCACCAGGAGTGGAGCCAAGGCTGGGGGCCCTAGGCTGGTATGATGAGGTGTTCAGTAGTGCGGTGGCTCCACGGACATTTTGTGACAGCCCGGAGCCTCACACCTTACATACTTTCCAATGCTGTAGACTCCAGGAAAATGATTTCCAGAGGCGGCGAATGCGCTGTTGATATCTCAGTGTTGAGATCTCAATTTGCGCAAGCGCCATTTCCGGAGGCCATTTTCCTGGAGTCCACCACAAAGAAGAGTATGAAATATGTGAGGCTCCAGGCTGTCACAAAATATTGGCGGAGCCCCCACAGCACTAAATACCTCATCCTACCAGCTTGGGGCCTGCATCCAACACCCGACTCCTGCCTACACTGTCCACAGAAACTTACGACAGAATTGACCCTGGGCCCCCACTTTACCACATCTACAATTCTGATAAAACATACCGCCATTAGCCCCTCAAATTTTGGGGAAAAAAGTATGTCTTATAATCCAAAAAATACAATATATATTTATGATACTCATAGCTGTAGTTTGCAGATTCAGAATAATACATTCCCTTCCTAGCCTTCAGTAATTAAATCTGCATTGCTTTTTGCCAATAGAGGGAGTTATGGAACATACGGAAATATATTTTAGGTAAATGAGAACTATATGCATGATATAATGATCATGTAAAGATAAATATTTACTGTGAAAAGATTTGGCTCCATAAAGATAAGGTTTTTAATATTATAAATGAAATAGAAAAATATCAATGATATCTCTGTGGTCACCTTGAATCAGGCATTCAAAGCTTCATTCATGCCATTGAAATTTGTGTTACTATTTGTTGTTTCTATATGAAGGCCTTGTAGTTTGTTAGGGCTAGCGGAATGCATTAAATTATAAGAGAGATGGTATAAGGTGTGTTCGCAGCCCAGGGTCCACCGTGCAGAGATGGAACCTGCTGCTGAGTAATAACAGACTATATGGCGGTACAATGTGGATACACACACGGGTTGACTTCACCCTGTGTGAAGGAAGCAAACCCTGTTGCATCACAGGGCCGCGGTACTGCACCAAGAGCGCAAGCAAGGAGTCTCAAGACTCTATCCCAAGACACAGGATTAGAGGACGTTCAGACCACTTGCGCTAAACACCGCAACTCAGGTGTCAGAGTAAATGAAAATATAATTTAAATGCACAAAAGTGCATGCTGTGCCGCCACTAACCACCCAGACTTAGATAGGAAAGCGCTCAAATAGTGCATGGCGCCGCACTGGCGGTCACAGCAATTGACGCTGTATCGTTTAGTACTGATGGCTCTGTCAGGCGCTCCATAGCAAACATCCACCTTACACGAGCAGTCATACACAAGGGAGGGGATGATTAATGAGTGACTTTCACACATCAACACACACACGATTTCAAGTATACACTAGTGCATGGCCGTGCAGTCATGCAAATCTTTTATAGCTGCAGCAAGTACAGGACCTTCCCAGAAGGACCAGTGGGAGGCTGCCACAGAAGTTGAGCATCTTCAGGACCTTCTTAGAGGACCAATGGGATTTGCTGCAGTATCAAAGCATGTGACCCTTGATCTCCAACGAGAGATCTTACGCTGGGCATGCTCAGTATGTGAAAAGCAGGACTAAGTCCCAGAAAGACCAGCTCGCTGCTGAACATTTCTGGCTACAAGGGCAGAGTCTGGAAGGGCAGCAGTAACCAGTCATCCAGGATCAGCCTGAGCTAGACCCTGGGACTGACGTCTCCGCTGAGCAGACTCCACTATGGCTGGAGAGGAATGGGAGACTGCAGCGGAGATGGTTCGAGATTCCCCCTGTGCAGAGGTGGGAACTTGACACCTATCATAGTGTCTCGAAACATAGACAAGGGATTCAAAATTGTCTACTTCTCAGATTTGCCCTAATTCACATTCTGAGCAGAGTTACTATGATAACCTTTGTGCAGCTATAAAAATATTATATATGCTAGTATATTTGATGGGTGAATCAATATTGTTGTGAATTGAGAAAATATATAGATTGATTCTCTATAATATTATAAAGCAGTATATTGCTGTACGCTGTTTCTATGAGGGGTCTTGTGTGTAATTATATTAATGTCTCAGAAGGATTCCATCATTATTCTACATTATTGACCCGGACAAGTAGGTGTCAATATCAAAGTCCCTCTTGACTGTATCATCAGCAAATCTTGACCCTGGTCATATCCAGCTCAATTCAAGAACATATTAATAAAGCACTTGGAATCAAATATGTATGCATGTGCCAGTGTGTGTAATTATGTGGACCCAGTACATAAAATTCCATGATAAAACTGTTTCTTTTACTGTATTATATCTAGTCAGTATATTCTATTTCAGCAATAAAATATAAATTCTGACAAACCAACATCCATGCAAACAAATGTTTTAACATTAAGATAAATATTGGATGAGATACAATTGCAATCAAAGTTATTCAACCTCCATTCACAATTTATTTTTACTTGGCAAAATGTAAGCTTTGTCCTGTTTTCAATAAGTCAGACAAACAAGAATCATTTATAAAGCATAAATATTAGATTTACAGTTGTGCTCAAAAGTTTACAAACCCTGGCAGAATTTTTGCTTTCTTGGCCTTTTTTCAGAGAATATGAATGATAACACCAAAACATTTTCTTCACTCATGGTTAAAGATTGGGTGAAGCCATTTATTGTTGAACTACTGTGTTTTTTCTTTTTAAATCATAATGACAACCCAAAACATCCGAATGACCCTGATCAAAAGTTCACATGCTCTGGTGATTTTGGCCTGATAACATGCACATAAGTTGACACAAATGGGTTTCAATGGCTACTAAAAGTAACAAAATCCTCACCTGTGTCCAGTTTGCTTCTAATCAGTGTGTGCATAAAAGTTGAGTGAGTTTCTGGGATCCAGACAGACTCTTGCATTTTTCATCCAGCCACTGATGTTTCTGGATTGTGGGTCATGGGGAAAGCAAATAAATTGTCAAGAGATCTACGGGAAAAGGTAGTTGAACTGTATAAATCAGGAAAGGGATACAAAAATATATCCAAGGAATTGATAATGCCAGCCAGCATCATTCAAACTGTGATTAACAAATGAAAAACTCAGGAGCTCTGTAAAAACAAAACCACAGTCAGATAGACCAACAAAAATGTCATATATAACTGCCAGGAAAATTGTTCGGGATGCAAAGAAAAACCCACAAATAACATCAGCTGAAATACAGGACTGTCTGAAAACTAGCGGTGTGGTTGTTTCAAGATGAACAATAAGGAAGCATTTGAAAAAAATGGGCTGCATGGTTGAGTCGCCAGAAGAAAGGCATTGCTGCGCAAATGCCGCAAAGTATCTTGCCTGCAATACGCACAACAGCACAGAGACAAGCCTAAAAACTTTTGGAACAAGATCATTTGGAGTGATGAGACCTAAATTTAACTTTTTGGCCACAACCATGAACTTTTCATTTGGAGAGAGGTCAACAAGGCCTATGATGAAAGGAACACCATTCCTACTGTAAAGCACAGAGGTGGATCGCTAATGTTTTGGAGATGTGTGAGCTACAAAGGCACAGGAAACTTGGTTAAAGTTGAAGGAAAGATAAATGCAGCACTTTATCAGCAAATACTGGAGGCAAATTTGCACTCATCAGCCCAGAAGCTGCGTATGGGACGTACTTGGACGTTCCAACATGTCAAGGATCCAAACTACCACAAAAGACTTCAAGCTGTCATTGATGTTAGAGGGGGCAAACACGGTATTAAGAAATGGGATATGTGAACTTTTGATCAGGGTCATTTGGATGTTTTGGATTGTCATTATAATTTTAAAAGAGAAAACACAATAGTTTGACAATAAATGGCTTCACCCAACCACTAACTGTGAGTGGAGAAAAAGTTTTGTTGTTATCATTCATATTCTCTGAAAAAAGGCCAAGAAAGCAAAAATTCTGCCGGGGTATGTAATCTTTTAAGCACAACTGTATATAGCTTAACACAACTAATCAAATAATAACAAGTGGTTTCTCTAAAGTCTTCATAAAATACCACTTGTAATGACTACTGCCGTCTCAGAATCATCCAATCCATACATGATAATTATCTTTAGAACGTATTGAAGAACCATTAGGCTGTTATTACCTGCTGCAAAAATGATGCATAGCCACACATCAGCTTCTGGCATTGTTACTGAGGAATCTATATTCTATATAGGCAAAAGCTTTCAGTTCATTAATATTTTTAGGTTGTCAAGAGTGTGGCCCAAGTGAACCTATCACAAGGTTTTTGCGATGGAGTTTGAAAAGACTATGTGATGTGTCACTTACTAAGCTGTGTTTTGGTGTTTTAATATAATCAGTGTTTGATCAGCATGAGATTATCACTACAGGACTAGCTGCGCTTGTGCCTCTTGGTCTAACCCTGCTCTCACCACTGATTAGCTTCTTTCTGTCAACATACATTGTGCGCAGAAAGCTGCCGGTTAGTGATGTGGGCTGAGACAATGATCAATAAGCACAATAAATACAGTTATATGAAAAAGTTTGGGCACCCCTATTAATCTTAAGCTTAATGTTTTATAAAAATTGTTTTTTTGCAACAGCTATTTCAGTTTCATATATCTAATAACTGTTGGACACAGTAATGTTTCTGCCTTGAAATGAGGTTTATTGTACTAGCAGAAAATATGCAATCTGCATTGAAACAAAATTTGACAGATGCATAAGTATGGGCACCCTTATCATTTTCTTGTTTTAAATACTCCTACCTACTTTTTACTGATGTACTAAAGCACTTTTTTGGTTTTCTAACCTCATTGAGCTTTGAACTTCATAGCCAGGTGTATGCAATCATGAGAAAAGCTACTTAAAGTGGCCACTTGCAAGTTGTTCTCCTGTTTGAATCTCCTCTGAAGAGTGGCATCATGGGCTCCTCAAAACAACTGTCTAATGATCTGAAAACAAAAATTATTCAACATAGTTGTTAAGGGGAAGGATACAAAATGTTATCTCAGAAATTTAACCTGTCAGTTTCCACTGTGAAGAACATAGTAAGGAAATGGAAGAACACAGGTACAGTTCTTGTTAAGGCCAGAAGTGGCAGGCCAAGAAAAACATCAGAAAGGCAGAGAAGAAGAATGGTGAGATCAGTCAAGGACAATCCTCAGACCACCTCCAGAGAGCTGCAGCATCAACTTGCTGCAGATGGTGTCACTGTGCATCGGTCAACTATACAACGCACTTTGCACAAGGAGAAGCTATATGGGAGAGTGATGCAAAAGAAGCCGTACCAAACATGCGAAAGAAGCACGCCACAAACAGAGTTGGCTGAGGTATGCAAAAGCACTTTTGGAGAAGCCAATTTCTTTTTGGAAGAAGGTCCTGTGGACTGATGAAACCAAAATTGAGTTGTTTGGTCAGACAAAAAGGTGTTATGCATGGCAGCCAAAAAACACAACATTCCAAGAAAAACACTTGCTATCCACAGTAAAATTTGGTGGAGGTAACATCATGCTTTGGGGCTGTGTGGCCAATGCCGGCACCGGGAATCTTGTTAAAGTTGAGGGACGCATTGATTCCTCTCAGTATAAGCAGATTCTTGACAATAATGTTCATGAATCAGTGACAAAGTTGAAGTTACGCAGGGGATGGATCTTTTAGCAAGACAATGATCCAAAACACTGCTCCAAATCTACTCAGGCATTCATGCAGAGGAACAATTACACTGCTCTGGAATGGCCATCCCAGTCCCCAGACCTGAATATCATTGAACATCTGTGGGATCATTTGAAGAGGGCTGTCCATGCTCGGCGACCATCAAACTTAACTGAACTGGAATTGTTTTGTAAAGAGGAATGGTCAAAAATACCTTCATCCAGGATCCAAGAACTCCATAAAAGCTACAGGAAGCGACTAGAGGCTGTTATTTTTGCAAAAGGAGGATCTAGTAAATATTAATGTCACTTTTCTGGTGGGGTGCCCATACTTATGCACCTGTCAAATTTTATTTGAATGCAGATTGCACATTTTCTGTGCAATAAACCTCATTTCAAGGCAGAAACATTACTGTGTCCAACAGTTATTAGATATATGAAACTGAAATATCTGTTGCAAAAAAAACAATTTTTACAAAACATTAAGCTTAAGATTAATAGGGGTGCCCAAACTTTTTCATATAACTGTATACTGAGGCCAAGAGCATATTAATGTACAGCTGACATCAGTCAGTGATGTGGCAGGGCAATACAGGGCTCGTCATTCTGAATGGCTAGATTTGGCAGCAGAGAAATATGTGATACTATCACAGCTGCTCCACCCAGTAAACTAAATTATATATTGCTGGAATCAGGGGTCTGTCTCTACATCATGCTGCTGTCAGATTACATAGTAAAAAAAAACCTGATGACTGATTTCCTATAAGAGAAATGATCACTGCAGTACACAAACAAGAAATAAGGATACAAAAGATAACAAAACAATTAAATGTTCTTAGCAATACATTTGGCAGCATGGTTCACAAGTTCAAATTTAAAAGAACACTGGCAACTCTACCTGGATGGGCAGAATGAGGAAGCTGCCACCGGCTGCCACCAAATGCCTGATGAGGAAGGTGGCCAAAATCCCAGAGTCACTGATGAAGATCTGCAGCCTGATATGGTAGCAGCAGGTCATAATGGTAGAGGGATGCATTACTAAGAGCAAAGCATGCTTGAAATAAAGGAGATGAATTCTGAGACTGCAGTGGTCATTAAAAGTGGCATTTTGTGTTGAATTTGGAGATACTACTTTGTATACTTCTTGTGTTGAACTATTTTAATTGTTTTTGTGTGGTTTATTGCAAACAGAAAAAAGTCTGCAAATTTTTCTGATACATTGAATTTGGAATTGTGATTCAATAATTTTGATTGCCGATGTATGTAAAATGTATAAAAGTTTGTTGTGATATTGGGAATAATGTGCTAATCAGATTTAAAACTTTCCTTATTGGCCTGACACTAGTCTGGTTTATAAGCTTTATCTAGTTCTGCAGCCTTACAATGGTGCAATACCAGATACAGATATCAGATATTGTTTTTGGAAAACAAAAAGAGAGCTTTTCTACACAATACATAATTTTCATGACTGTGAAATAAAAATGTAAAATGTACAGTAAATAGAATACAAATTGATCTTCGTACCGATAACCATCAGAATTGGGATTTTCAAGTGGACAGATCACATTTTTTATTTGGTGCTTTGTGCTCTGTTTTTTGATTGGTGCTTTGCCAAATTTCATTGTGGTTCATGATTATTTTTTAATGCAGTGATAATGTGCTTTTTTGCTAAGTAAATATGGTCAGTAAAGTATTAAAATATTTTTTTAAAGAAGCCAAATGCTTCCACAATAATAGACAAACTGAAACTTTCTCAGCTTTGTGAAATTACTATACAGCACACTGTTTATGGTCTCCAACAAATAGCTTCCTAAGACTATGCATGCAAGGTATACTTAGTGATCCCGAATTTAATTGGAATGAACTCTGGTAAGAAATGTGCTAAGGTGAGGCTATTGCTCATTTATATCCCAGGGAAAACAAGCTAGCATAAAATCAAGAGAATTCAATATTTAGTTTAAATTAAAATGTGTGCATTTGTAAACCAACATTATTTGCTTAAGGGCAATGTGCTCCTCATGCTTTAAATCAAGCACAGTTATTAATCTTCATTAAGAAAGTATTCATTTTAAATTATGTATACTTTCAAATAGCTTTTCCCTGTATTCTGAGAATTATGCAAATTATAATAGAATATCTTTATATAAAATAGTGCCTCTTCTATAACAAGCAAAATAAGGAGTTTGAGTAAAAATATTTTTTCATAGAGACAATAAGTATAAATAAAATTTATTAATAAAGAATAAGGTTTTTTTTCCCTATGTTAGCAAATTAAAGAATATGGTGACGTCAGTATGAATGATGACATACAAGTGATGTCACACAGTGACACATAAATGGATGTAATATTTTTCACGGCATACACCTTATGGTATTGGCATAGGCTAGGGTCACGAATCCAAATTTTCTCTCATTTAAGAAAATCCATCCAATCATACCAAACACACTCTGACCAAACCTTTGATCATAGATTGACCAGAGTGTGATCAAAGCATGATCCTGTGTTCTCGGAAGAAGAGAAGATGGAAAAAAAGGTTTCTCCATCTTCTCCATTCTGTCAGTTTGTGAAAATCTAAGTGTGGTCCAATTTTTCCTTTGTGCTCATTGATTTGCATAGGTGAATGTGATCCAAACATCAGGTACAAATTGTGCATGCTGCTATTTTTTTCTTTGGACAGATTCTGTCCAAGGAAAATATTGGACATGTGCATGGCCCCATAGTATAGCATTGGGCAGAGTGCAATGTGTTGTTTAATCGCATCAAACTCTAACCAAAAATAAGGTCATATGTACTAGCACATATAATATCACCAGTGGTGGCATATTTAGCATGACATCAATAACTTATCATTGAGCAATTTAACATTTGACTCTTTGCATGCAGCAGCTTCCAGCTAAGTTCCAACATATAACACCAAGTCAGCCTCATGCAAGCACAAAGGGCAGAGATTCAGAACCCACACACTCACATGAATGAGGGTTGAACAGTGCAAAAGAATAATTAGAAAATGAAACTGTGCTCCAACATGTAGAGTGGAGTTTGTCAAGGTATTTTTCAAATTTTTGATGCGAGAAAATCACGCGAGTCTTTCGCATCAATACCCTGCACTGCTGCCGGCACTCGGGACCAGAGTATATGGCTGCATAGAAATACATGCAGCTGCACACTCCAGTTCTGAGTGCTGGCGGCAGTGCCGGGTATTGATGTGAAAGACTTGCGCAAGTTTCTTGCATTATACTCACAAGTGTGACCCCGGCCTTAGAGTATAAGCTCTTATGGTCACTGGGATCTTCTCTCTCTCCTGTCGAGTGTAAGTTCTTATGGTCACTGGAATCTTCTCTCTCTCCTGTAGAATTTAAGCTCTTATGGTCACTGGGATCTTCTCTCTCTCCAGTAGAGTGTAAGCTCTTATGGTCACTGGGATCTTCTCTCTCTCTTGTAGAGTGTAAGCTCTTATGGTCAGTGGGGTCCTATCTCTCTCCTGTAGAGTGTAAGCTCTTATGATCAGCAGGGTTCTCTCTGTCTCTCCTATAGAGCTAGTAAGCTTTTTTTGTTCACTATGGTTCTCTCATCTATGTGTATTTTCTGAACAAATATAGGCTTTTCAGTATTGAGATTTGCATGAATTTAATTTCTGCTAATCAAATTTTGGGGGAAAATTCAGCAAAAATTTGAACATCAAAAGATTGGCTCATCTCTAAAACTCTATCTCTCTCTTCTCTTGTATCTAGCACCATTTCAATCCTTTTCTGAAGTGACATCACCGCTCTTAAGACTTTTCGAGTCACATTGTACACTGTGTGACCCAGAAAATGGATTTCCCAGTTTAAACTTATGAAGCATCAGAATGAGGCTTACACTGTAAAAACGAATTCGGGCTCACGCAAAGAGCATAGAGTGATCCAGATTGTTTGAAGAATGGTGGTGTTATGCAGAAAAGGACAGGAATGCCTCAGGATACCAAAGAAGAAGGTGATACATGAGTAAACTAACACACAGACAATACAGTACATATACATATACACATGTTAAAGGAAAAAAAAAAAGTTTATGGGAGTGCTTCTTTAGGATGTGTTTAATGTCTCAAATATGTAACACTTTAAAAATGTATTATTTACATAATTATCCTAAATAATGATAATGCAACTAAAAGCAATACTAAAAATAATAATTCTGCACATGATAAATTCCCCTTATGGTGTTTCATTTTAACATTTGGTGCAGGGCCCAGCAGTCAGGTCCCCACTGATTAGCATGTGCCAACATTTTCTAGAGATATAGTTTGATTTGCTTTTATGGGAAAACTGCTTTACGTTTCATATATTGTAGATCTGACAGTAAAAGCTGATGGACAATTTAATAAAAAAAACCCTTGTATAGCATTGACACATTGAATGCATTAACATATGTTATGGAAGTATAATATGCGGCTGTAGTTTGTATACTAGAGTGTTAGCAGAGGGCAGTTGTGTTTTGAAAGACTTTCTGTCTACTAAATCATTACTGGAGCCTTGTAGATGATTAACAGACTGAATGTTTGGATGAAAAATTGCCTGCTTTCTTTTTTTTTCTTTATTTTAAGACAATGACATACTTGCTATGACCCAGAAATAAAGTAAAGTAGAGAACGCTGTGCTACTTGAAGTTCTCAAGGCACAAATATTAGAGGCAAAGTAATAACACAAGGGAATCATTTGCTAAGTTACAAATAAATCAAGTCTAGCACAAAACTCAAAGAACATATCTGGATTAAAATGTCTTAGGACTATCTCACTGAGGAGTTGTGCAGCATATACTTCATTCGTGACATCTGAAAAAAATTATTCTAAACAAAAAGATTTTTATATTATGTGGTAGGTGAGGGTATGAGCCCTGTGCATGGAGTTAAAGGGAATTCGCAAAGTATTTTTGCCTGCCCCATCACTTCTAACAGCCATGAACATTTTATAGTTGTGGTACTGCTGCTTGCAAAAATATTTTTCTAGCTAGGCAGGGGATACGGAGATGCAGCCAAATCAAGTCAAGCTGAAGTGTGGCTGGCCATCTATTATCTCTTCCTTATATTACTTGTTTGACATTCCTGGAGATAGAGCTTGCGATCTCCATCCTGAAGGTTGGCAATCAAGCTATATAAGTAGGAAATAAGCCTGATTTTGTCAACAGTACTCAGCATGAATGAGTACACCCAGTTTGAAAGCTAAAGGTACCTTCACACTGAGCGACTTTAGAACGATAACGATAGCGATCCGTGATGTTGTAGCGTCCTGGATAGCGATATCGTTGTGTTTGACACGCAACAGCGATCAGGATCCTGCTGTGAGATCGCTGGTCGGAGCTAGAAGGCCAGCACTTTATTTCGTCACTGGATCACCCGCTGACATCGTTGAATCGGCGTGTGTGATGCCGATCCAGCGATGTCTTCACTTGTAAGCAGGGTAAACATCGGGTTACTAAGCGCAGGGCCGCGCTTAGTAACCCGATATTTACCCTGGTTACCATTGTAAATGTAAAAAAAAAACACTACATACTTACATTCTGGTGTCTGTCGCGTCCCCCGGCATCCGCTTCCCTGCACTCCTCCTGCATCCTGTGTCAGCGCCGGCCGGCCGTAAAGCAGAGCACAGCACAGCAGTGGAGCCTGCTCAGCAGAGACGTTGATCCCAGTGTCTCGCTCAGTCTGACTCTGTGCTAAGAGTTACTGCTGTATTTCCTGCTTCTGCCATTGAAGTCAGTGCTGGGCAGCGGTGAGCAGACGCTTCTGGGACTAAGGCACAGTGCTTCTCTTTCACGGCTACTCAGTGAATTAACTGAGATATTCTATACCGCCATATAGTACCGCCATTTGCTAGCAGCAGGTACTCCTGCACGGTGGACCCCGGGCTGCGAACGCACCAATATCAATACAAACATCTCTATTTACTCGGTGCGTTCTGCTAGCCCTAACACCGAGCTTCCATGATTCTGCTCATCCCTACTGATAAGTTTTTTTAATTGTAGACTTCATTTTTTGGCCAAATAAATTATTTTCCTTCTCAGGTTTTGTGACATTTCTCTTCCATGTGGTGCAGTTACTGACAGCATGAAGTGGGAAGGGGTTTTCTTTATTAATTAATGCCCTTTTATAGAGAACTGTCTGCTGGATTCCTGTTTAATGCTTTGCTCTTGTGACTTTCAGGTGGGTGTACTCATTTTTGAAACATGGTTTTTAACTAATTTTTTAAGAGACTTATTTTTTACACTTACAAAATATCAAACCTTGTTTGCAATGAATGACCAATGTTTATGGGAGTATTTTGTAGTATGATATCACATAGAAATTATTGATTCTGAAAGTTAAGGTTTTCTAATAAAGCTATAGGAGTGTACTCATTTTTGATGAGCACTGTATATCTTATAAAACTCTTTAAAAACTATAGTACTTCACTGTGTCTTCATGTTCACTGTTCATATAATAAATTAATAAATTATTCAATGTATCCTGTAGCATTTTTAAATGGTGTGACTTCAACATTTATTCAGCAGGCCCAGCATTTGTCTAATACATAGTAATTCAGCTGCCATGGTGCAGTATGCATAGACAACAGGGTCATAACTGCAATTGCGGTAGGCCCTGAAGCTGCTATAGAGACTGTGTGCTGGAGAGGTCCGCTGCTGGGCAGCACCACCCCTCCCATTTCTCTTTTTCCAAATGGCATTCCAATGTCAACAGTATCTGCAACCTCAGGATGCAGATCCTGTTAAATACATGATGGCATAGGAAATATCCAGAGCACAGACCAGAGACGTGGAGGAGATGTGAGATTTTTATAATTTTGTCAATTAAAAGAGTAAATACTTATACATGGTATGGAAGAGCTGTGCGATCCATCAAACAGTTCAAAGGGCTGTGGAGTCCATTATACATGGTTCTGCATGCTGTGTGGTCCATTTTAGATGGTGTTGGGGGTTGTAAGGTCCATCATATATGGTGTACTAGGCTATGGGATCCATTTTGCATAGTGTGGGAAGGTGCAGAGTCTATCACAGTGTGTAAAGGGTTTTGGAGTCCATCATATGGTGTGGGATATGTGGAATCCATCATAAATAGTGTAGAGCGCTGTGTAGCCAATTGTACTGTGTGAAAGGCTGCAGGGTCCATCATACATGTTTTGAGTGGCTGTGAAGTCTTTCATACTGTGTGGGGGCTATGGAAGTCATTATGCAGGGTGTGAGGGACCTTGAGGTCCATCTATATGTGTGTGAGGTGGGGGACATATTACTGTGTAGAGGAGCTGTAGAAGCAAGTAACAATACTATGTAAGGGAACAGTTGGGACATCATACTGTGTAAGGTGCTGTGGAGGCCATCATACTGTGTGGCACACTATTATAACATCTTATACCATATTGAGTGAGAGCACAAAAAAGATTCAGTATGGGTACTACTAGGGTTGAGCGAAACGGGTCGAACATTTTCAAAAGTCGCCGACTTTTGGCTAAGTCGGGGTTTCATGAAACCCGATCCGACCCCTGTGCGGGGTCGGCCATGCGGTACGCGACTTTCGCGCCAAAGTCGCGTTTCAATGACGCGAAAAGCGCCATTTCTCAGCCAATGAAGGTAAACGCAGAGTGTGGGCAGCGTGATGACATAGGTCCTGGTCCCCACCATCTTAGAGAAGGGCATTGCAGTGATTGGCTTGCTGTCTGCGACGTCACAGGGGCTATAAAGAGGCGTTCCCGCCGACCGCCATCTTACTGCTGCTGATCTGAGCTTAGGGAGAGGTTGCTGCCGCTTTGTCAGAAGCAGGGATAGCGTTAGGCAGGGTCCATTAACCACAAAACCGCTTGTGCTGCAGCGATTTGCACTGTCCAACACCACCCTCGGTGTGCAGGGACAGTGGAAGTTTTTTTTTTTTTTTTTTTCCCCTCAGCGCTGTAGCTCATTGGGCTGCCCTAGAAGGCTCCCTGATAGCTGCATTGCTGTGTGTACGCCGCTGTGCAAACCAACTGCTTTTTTCAAAGCACAAATCCTCTTGTTCCTTCCTTTCTGCACAGCTATCTTTTTTGTTTGTCCACAATTTTTATTTCATTTGTGCATCAGTCCACTCCTTATTGCTGCCTGCCATACCTGGCTGAGATTACTGCAGGCAGGGAGATAGTAGCTGCCTGCCATACCTGGCTGAGATTACTGCAGGCAGGGAGATAGTAATTGTAGGACATTCCCTGTTTTTTTTTTTTTTTTTTTTTGGTGGGAGATTAAGATTGGCAATTTGGCATTTCTGCTAGAGTGCCATCCCTGTGTGTGCCATCTCTCTCACATAGTGGGCCATAGAAAGCCTTTTCATTTTTCTGTATTTTTTTTTGTGGGGTGTATAAATTCTCCCTGATAAAAATACAGTGGGAGATTAATATTGGCCTTTGGGCTTGTGTGCCAGTCCTGAGTGTGCCATCTCTCTCACAAATAGTGGGCCATAGAAAGCCTATTTTATTTTTTTTTGGGTTTTATAAATTCTCCCTGAAAAAAAGGGAGATTAATATTGGCCTCTGGGCTTGTGTGCCAGTCCTGAGCGTGCCATCTGTGCCAGCCCTGAGCGTGCCATCTCTCTCACAAATAGTGGGCCATAGAAAGCCTATTTAATTTTTTTTTTGGTTTTATAAATTCTCCCTGAAAAAAAGGGAGATTAATATTGGCCTCTGGGCTTGTGTGCCAGTTGTGAGCGTGCCATCTGTGCCAGTCCTGAGCGTGCCATCTCTCTCACAAATAGTGGGCCATAGAAAGCCTATTTAATTTTTTTTTTTGTTTTATAAATTTTCCCTGAAAAAAGGGAGATTAATATTGGCCTCTGGGCTTGTGTGCCAGTTGTGAGCGTGCCATCTGTGCCAGTCCTGAGCGTGCCATCTCTCTCACAAATAGTGGGCCATAGAAAGCCTATTTAATTTTTTTTTTGGTTTTATAAATTTTCCCTGAAAAAAGGGAGATTAATATTGGCCTCTGGGCTTGTGTGCCAGTTGTGAGCGTGCCATCTGTGCCAGTCCTGAGCGTGCCATCTCTCTCACAAATAGTGGGCCATAGAAAGCTTATTTAAATATTTTTTTGGTTTTATAAATTCTCCCAGAAAAAAAGGGAGATTAATATTGGCCTCTGGGCTTCTGTGCCAGTCCTGAGCGTGCCATCTGTGCCAGTCCTGAGCGTCCCATCTCTCTCACAAACAGTGGGCCATAGAAAGCCTATTTTTTTTTTTGGGGGGGTTTTAGAAATTCTCCCTGGAAAAAAAAAGGGAGATTAATATTGCCCTTTGGGCTTGTGTGCCAGTACTAAGCGTTCCATCTCTCTCTCTCTCTCAGTCAGTGGGCCATAGAACGCCTATTTTTGGTTTTATTTGTTTTCTAAATTCTCCCTGAAAAAATCATTTTATTTTATTTGGTTTCTAAATTCTTCCTGATAAAATCATATTTTTTTTATTATTTTTTTTTCTAAAGTCTCCCTGAAAAAAAAAAAAAAAAAAAAAAAAACAGTGGGAGATTAATATTGGCCTTTCTGCTTGTGTGCCAGTCTTGACTCCTGGGTGCGTCATCTCTCAGTCAGTGGGCCATAGAACGCCTATTTTTGGTTTTATTTGTTTTATAAATTCTCCCTGAAAAAATCATTTTATTTTATTTGGTTTCTAAATTCTTCCTGATAAAATCATATTTTTTTTATTATTTTTTTTTCTAAAGTCTCCCTGAAAAAAAAAAAAAAAAAAAAAAAAACAGTGGGAGATTAATATTGGCCTTTCTGCTTGTGTGCCAGTCTTGACTCCTGGGTGTGCCATCTCTCTCTCTCTCTCTCTCTCTCTCTCCAATTGTGGTCCATAGAAAGCCTATATTTTTTTTCCTTGATTTGGGTTCCAAAATCTACCAGAGAAAATAACTCCATCAATCATTGGTAGAAAAATATTGGCCTCTGGGCTTGTGTGCCACTCCTGATTCCTGTGTGCGTCATCTCTCAGTCAGTGGGCCATAGAACACCTATTTTTGTTTTTATTTGTTTTATAAATTCTCCCTGAAAAAATCATTTTATTTTATTTGGTTTCTAAATTCTTCCTGATAAAATCATATTTTTTTTATTATTTTTTTTTCTAAAGTCTCCCTGAAAAAAAAAAAAAAAAACAACCAAAAAAAACAGTGGGAGATTAATATTGGCCTTTCTGCTTGTGTGCCAGTCTTGACTCCTGGGTGTGCCATCTCTCTCTCTCTCTCTCTCTCTCTCTCCAATTGTGGTCCATAGAAAGCCTATATTTTTTTTCCTTGATTTGGGTTCCAAAATCTACCAGAGAAAATAACTCCATCAATCATTGGTAGAAAAATATTGGCCTCTGGGCTTGTGTGCCACTCCTGATTCCTGTGTGCGTCATCTCTCACTCAGTGGCCCATAGAAAGCATATAGTTTGTTACATTTGTTTTCTAAATTCTCCCTGCAAAAATCAATTTTTTTTTTGGGGGGGGTTTCTAAAGTGTTCCTGAAAAAAATAAAAATAAAAAAAAAATAATAGTGTGACATTAATATTAACATTTGTGCTTCAGTGACAGTCCTGCGTGTGGGGCATCTCTCTAATTTGCAGCCACCAAAAAAAGAGTGTGTAACATTGGGCCTGATTTTCGCTGTGGTCTCACCAACCTGTAAAGGGGTAGCTAAATCATACTGAAGTTATAGCTCACCGTGTAAGTTGTGTGACTGCAACAAATAACGTTAGTTTGGTTACGTTTTTAAAACAATGAGGAAGTCTAGTGGAAGAGGTCGTGGCCGGGGGCGTTCATTGTCAGCTGGTAATGAGGGTAGTGGTAGTGGTGGAGCATCAGGTGGTCGTGGGGAAAAAAATATTGCACCTAAGTCTGGAGCTGTGGAGCCAGGTTCGTCGTCCGGCTACACAAGGCCTCGAACGCTCCCTTTTCTGGGATTAGGAAAACCGCTTTTAAAGCCGGAGCAGCAAGAGCAAGTTTTGGCTTATCTTGCTGACTCAGCCTCTAGCTCTTTTGCCTCCTCTCGTGAAACTGGTAAAAGTAAAAGCAGCGCGTCGTTAGTGGATGTTCACGGTCAGGGACAAGTCACTTCCTTGTCCTCTTCAGCAAAAACAACAACAGAGAAGAATGCAGCAGGCGACACAACGGGTTACTCCATGGAGCTCTTTACACATACCGTCCCTGGCTTAGAAAGTGAAGCAGTTAACAGTCCATGCCCATTACAAATTGAATCTGACATGGAGTGCACTGACGCACAGCCACAGCCAGACTACTATGCTGGTCCTTTGACTCAGACCACAACATTGCCCTCGCAGGGTGCTGATCAAGAATCAGACCCTGATGAGACTATGTTGCCCCATCACGAACGCTATACCACCGAACGACACGGTGACACAGACGAAGTTGCGCAGGAGGTACAAGAAGAGTTATTAGATGACCCAGTTCTTGACCCCGATTGGCAGCCATTGGGGGAACAGGGTGCAGGCGGCAGCAGTTCTGAAGCAGAGGAGGAGGAGGGGCCGCAGCAGGCATCAACATCGCCACAGGTTCCATCTGCCGGGCCCGTATCTTGCCCAAAACGCGTGGCAAAGCCAAAACCTGGTGGAGGACAGCGTGGCCATCCGGTTAAAGCTCAGTCTGCAATGCCTGAAAAGGTATCCGATGCTAGAAAGAGTGCAGTCTGGCATTTTTTTAAACAACATCCAATTGATCAGCGCAAAGTCATCTGTCAAAAATGTTCTACTTCCTTAAGCAGAGGTCAGAATCTGAAAAGTCTCAATACTAGTTGCATGCATAGACATTTAACCACCATGCATTTGAAAGCTTGGACTAACTACCAAACGTCCCTTAAGGTTGTTGCACCCTCGGCCAATGAAGCTAGTCATCAACGCAACATCCCTTCCGGCAGTGTAGGACCACCATTTAGCGCACCACCTGCTGTATCTGTGCAGGTATCTTTGCCAGGCCAAAGCAGTCAGGGTCAGGGAATCACCAGTTTCGTAGTAGGAAACACTGCATCTAGGGCACCGGCGGCAACAATACCATCTCCCACCGTCTCTCAGTCTGCCATGTCCACCGGCACCCCCGCTAGTTCCACGATCTCCATCTCTCCAGTCCAGCTCACCCTACATGAGACTATGGTTAGAAAAAGGAAATACTTAGCCTCGCATCCGCGTACACAGGGTTTGAACGCCCACATAGCTAGACTAATCTCGTTAGAGATGATGCCCTACCGGTTAGTTGAAAGCGAAGCTTTCAAAGACCTGATGGACTACGCTGTACCACGCTACGAGCTACCCAGTCGACACTTTTTTTCCAGAAAAGCCATCCCAGCCCTCCACCAGCATGTTAAAGAGCGCATCGTCCATGCACTCAGGCAATCTGTGAGCACAAAGGTGCACCTGACAACAGATGCATGGACCAGTAGGCATGGCCAGGGACGTTACGTGTCCATCACGGCACACTGGGTAAATGTGGTGGATTCAGGGTCCACAGGGGACAGCAAGTTTGGGACAGTTCTGCCTAGCCCACGGTCTAGTAAACAGTTGTCTGTAGCCGTTCGCACCCCCTCCTCCTCCTCCTCCTCCTCGTCCTCCTGCAGAAGCAAGAGCTCGTCCACAGACCGCAGTCGCACAAACACTCCATCCGCACCTGCCACTGTTGCACACCAGGTCTCCCATTATGGGGCAGCTACTGGCATACGTCAGCAGGCTGTATTGGCTATGAAGTGTTTGGGCGACAATAGACACACCGCGGAAGTTCTGTCCGAGTTCTTGCAGCAAGAAACGCAGTCGTGGCTGGGCACTGTAGATCTTGAGGCAGGCAAGGTAGTGAGTGATAACGGAAGGAATTTCATGGCTGCCATCTCCCTTTCCCAACTGAAACACATTCCTTGCCTGGCTCACACCTTAAACCTGGTGGTGCAGTGCTTCCTGAAAAGTTATCCGGGGTTATCCGACCTGCTCCTCAAAGTGCGTGGACTTTGCGCACATATCCGCCGTTCGCCTGTACACTCCAGCCGTATGCAGACCTATCAGCGTTCTTTGAACCTTCCCCAGCATCGCCTAATCATAGACGTTGCAACAAGGTGGAACTCAACACTGCACATGCTTCAGAGACTGTGCGAACAGAGGCGGGCTGTTATGTTTTTGTGGGAGGATAAACATACACGGGCAGGCAGTAGGATGGCAGACATGGAGTTGTCAGGTGTGCAGTGGTCGAAGATTCAAGACATGTGTCAAGTCCTTCAGTGTTTTGAGGAATGCACACGGCTGGTTAGTGCAGACAACGCCATAATAAGCATGAGCATCCCCCTAATGCGTCTGCTGATGCAAAGTTTGACGCACATAAAGGATCAGGCGTCTGCACCAGAGGAAGAGGAAAGCCTTGATGACAGTCAGCGATTGTCTGGTCAGGGCAGTGTACATGACGAGGTACCGGGCGAAGAGGAGGTGGAGGATGAGGAGGATGATGGGGATGAGTATATTTTTAATGAGGAAGCTTTCCCGGGGGCACGGGAAATTGGTGGCGTGGCAAGGCCGGGTTCTGGTTTTTTGAGGGACACAAGTGACGTAGATTTGCCTGCAACTGCCCCTCAACCAAGCACAACCGCAGATTTGACAACGGGAACTTTGGCCCACATGGCGGATTATGCCTTACGTATCCTCAAAAGGGACACACGCATTACTAAAATGATGAACGATGATGATTGCTGGTTGGCCTGCCTCCTTGATCCTCGCTATAAAGGCAAATTGCAAAATATTATGCCACATGAGAACTTGGAACTAATATTAGCAACAAAACAATCAACTCTTGTTGACCGTTTGCTTCTGGCATTCCCTGCACACAGCGCCCGTGATCGTTCTCACACGAGCTCCAGGGGCCAGCAGACCAGAGGTGTTAGAGGGGCAGAAATCAGAAGTGGCGTTGGCCAGAGGGGTTTTCTGACCAGGTTGTGGAGTGATTTTTCTATGACCGCAGACAGGACAGGTACTGCAGCATCAATTCAAAGTGACAGGAGACAACATTTGTCCAGTATGGTTACAAACTATTTTTCATCCCTTATCGACGTTCTCCCTCAACCGTCATTCCCATTTGATTACTGGGCATCCAAATTAGACACCTGGCCAGAATTGGCAGAATATGCATTGCAGGAGCTTGCTTGCCCGGCAGCTAGTGTCCTATCAGAAAGAGTATTCAGTGCTGCAGGTTCAATACTAACAGAAAAAAGGACTCGTCTGGCTACCCAAAATGTAGATGATCTAACCTTCATTAAAATGAACCACAACTGGATTTCAAAATCTTTTGCCCCACCCTGCCCGGCTGACTCCTAGCTTTCCTATGAAAAGGTCTTGCCTGTGGACTATTCTGAATGACTTTTCCAATCTCGTAATTTTCTTCACCTGATTGTCCAGCATACGACATGTTTCCACCTCACGAAATGGCCAAACTCCCCACACGGGGCCGTGCTATCGCCACTTTGCGCTTGGACCCTTGAGAGTGCTGTTTGTCTGAAGAGGTGGGTGTGGCCGCTTTTGGTCGACGGCACTGCCACTGGGTCCCTCATAGTACAATAAAGTGTCTCTGGCGGTGGTGGTGCGCACCCAACGTCAGACACACCGTTGTAATATGAGGGGCCCTGTGCCTGTACCGCCGGCCACAAGACAGTTCCCCCCCCCAGCTCAAACAGTGCTCTACCACTAGCAAAATTATCTCTCACAGCTTCACCAATGTGTAGTCTAGGCGCTGACATCCTTCAATGCCTGGCACTGACAATACCATTGTTTTGACATTTTTGTTATGTTAGGCCTTCGAAGCCTGTCTGCGGTCCCTTCTTTCTACAACTACTACACTGACCAGGCCACTGCTGGCCGTGTTACCCTGGAACCAATTTAAAAGTGCCTACAGTCAGCCCAATTTTGTTATGTTAGGCCTTCGAAGACTGTCTGCCGTCACTCCTTCCACTAGACTTCCACTGACCATACACTGCTGCCCATGTACCCCTGGAACCAATTTAAAAGTGCCTACAGCCAGCCCTATGTTATTATGTTAGGCCTTCGAAGCCTGTCTGCGGTCACTCCTTCCACTAGACTTCCACAGACCAGACCACTGCTGCCCGTGTACCCCTGGAACCAATTTAAAAGTGCCTACAGCCAGCCCAAGTTTGTTATGTTAGGCCTTGGAAGCCTGTCTGCGGTCACTCCTTCCACTAGACTTCCACTGACCAGACCACTGCTGCCCGTGTACCCCTGGAACCAATTTAAAAGTGCCTACAGCCAGCCCAAGTTTGTTATGTTAGGCCTTGGAAGCCTGTCTGCGGTCACTCCTTCCACTAGACTTCCACTGACCATACACTGCTGCCCATGTACCCCTGGAACCAATTTAAAAGTGCCTACAGCCAGCCCAAGTTTGTTATGTTAGGCCTTCGAAGCCTGTCTGCGGTCACTCCTTCCACTAGACTTCCACTGACCAGACCACTGCTGCCCGTGTACCCCTGGAACCAATTTAAAAGTGCCTACAGCCAGCCCTATGTTATTATGTTAGGCCTTCGAAGCCTGTCTGCGGTCACTCCTTCCACTAGACTTCCACAGACCAGACCACTGCTGCCCGTGTACCCCTGGAACCAATTTAAAAGTGCCTACAGCCAGCCCAAGTTTGTTATGTTAGGCCTTGGAAGCCTGTCTGCGGTCACTCCTTCCACTAGACTTCCACTGACCAGACCACTGCTGCCCGTGTACCCCTGGAACCAATTTAAAAGTGCCTACAGCCAGCCCAAGTTTGTTATGTTAGGCCTTGGAAGCCTGTCTGCGGTCACTCCTTCCACTAGACTTCCACTGACCATACACTGCTGCCCATGTACCCCTGGAACCAATTTAAAAGTGCCTACAGCCAGCCCAAGTTTGTTATGTTAGGCCTTCGAAGCCTGTCTGCGGTCACTCCTTCCACTAGACTTTCACTGACCAGACCACTGCTGCCCGTGTACCCCTGGAACCAATTTAAAAGTGCCTACAGCCAGCCCTATGTTATTATGTTAGGCCTTCGAAGCCTGTCTGCGGTCACTCCTTCCACTAGGCCTCCACTGACCACACCACTGCTGCCCGTGTACCCCTGGAACCAATTTAAAATTGCCTACAGCCATGTGTGATTATTTTAGGCCTTCGATGCCTGTCTGTGGTCACTCCTTCCACTAGGCCTCCACTGACCACACCACTGCTGCCCGTGTACCCCTGGAACCAATTTAAAATTGCCTACAGCCATGTTTTATTATTTTAGGCCTTCGATGCCTGTCTGCGGTCACTCCTTCCACTAGGCCTCCACTGACCACACCACTGCTGCCCGTGTACCCCTGGAACCAATTTAAAATTGCCTACAGCCATGTTTTATTATTTTAGGCCTTCGATGCCTGTCTGCGGTCACTCCTTCCACTAGGCCTCCACTGACCACACCACTGCTGCCCGTGTACCCCTGGAACCAATTTAAAATTGCCTACAGCCAGCCCAATTTTTTTATTTTAGGCCTTCGATGCCTGTCTGCGGTCCATTCTTTCAACTACTACTACACTGACCAGGGCACTGCTGCCCAAGTACCCCTGGAACCAATTTAAAATTGACTACAGCCATGTGTTAATATTTTAGGCCTTCGATGCCTGTCTGTGGTCACTCCTTCCACTAGGCCTCCACTGACCACACCACTGCTGCCCGTGTACCCCTGGAACCAATTTAAAATTGCCTACAGCCATGTGTTATTATTTTAGGCCTTCGATGCCTGTCTGCGGTCACTCCTTCCACTAGGCCTCCACTGACCACACCACTGCTGCCCGTGTACCCCTGTAACCAATTTAGAATTGCCTACAGCCATGTGTTATTATTTTAGGCCTTCGATGCCTGTCTGCGGTCCATTCTTTCAACTACTACTACACTGACCAGGGCACTGCTGCCCGTGTACCCCTGGAACCAATTTAAAATTGCCTACAGCCATGTGTTATTATTTTAGGCCTTCGATGCCTGTCTGCGGTCACTCCTTCCACTAGGCCTCCACTGACCACACCACTGCTGCCCGTGTACCCCTGGAACCAATTTAAAATTGCCTACAGCCAGCCCAATTTTTTTATTTTAGGCCTTCGATGCCTGTCTGCGGTCCATTCTTTCAACTACTACTACACTGACCAGGGCACTGCTGCCCGTGTACCCCTGGAACCAATTTAAAATTGCCTACAGCCATGTGTTATTATTTTAGGCCTTCGATGCCTGTCTGTGGTCACTCCTTCCACTAGGCCTCCACTGACCTGTCTACTGCGGCCCGTGTACCCCTTGAACCAACCTAATAAAATATTTAAAAAATTAATTTGATTATAAAAAATAAGATCGTGTTGAGATCTCAAATGCAGACATTTTAACAATCAAAACAAACACACAACAAATATCTGGAACTGTACTACAAAGGTCCAACAGCTACAATTTCTTTCTCCTGCAAGAAGTTAACTGAAAGTTTTTTGGAGTTGTTAACACAGATATGGCATCCACCGAGTGTTGTCCTGTCGCGTCTCCTTTAAATTATTTCCAATAAGATGTTAAACTATTAATTTAATAAAATCAATAATTAAAAAAATAATTGAGTAAGTCAAAAGCACATTGCAAATAAACATTAATTACAAATCAAGAAGCATGGCGCGTCCGAGGGTGAGTAGATACCGAATAAGAATATAATCACCCTCGGACGCGCAATGCTTATTTACAACAGCCTTCCTTCCTAAGAATCAGCCCTTCCGTGGTGTAGAGAGAGGTTGTTGTTACACTCCAAGGTGTTCCCCAGGTTGCCTTTCCTGAGCTTCGATCTTCCGGCTCTCGTTTAGTAGCTGTTGGAAACTACGCTGCATTAGGCCTACTAATTGTGTATGGGTGAAACAGTGGCGCATCTGCGGTCCCTCCTTCCACTAGGCCTCCACTGACCTGTCTACTGCGGCCCGTGTACCCCTTGAACCAACCTAATAAAATATTTAAAAAATTAATTTGATTATAAAAAATAAGATCGTGTTGAGATCTCAAATGCAGACATTTTAACAATCAAAACAAACACACAACAAATATCTGGAACTGTACTACAAAGGTCCAACAGCTACAATTTCTTTCTCCTGCAAGAAGTTAACTGAAAGTTTTTTGGAGTTGTTAACACAGATATGGCATCCACCGAGTGTTGTCCTGTCGCGTCTCCTTTAAATTATTTCCAATAAGATGTTAAACTATTAATTTAATAAAATCAATAATTAAAAAAATAATTGAGTAAGTCAAAAGCACATTGCAAATAAACATTAATTACAAATCAAGAAGCATGGCGCGTCCGAGGGTGAGTAGATACCGAATAAGAATATAATCACCCTCGGACGCGCAATGCTTATTTACAACAGCCTTCCTTCCTAAGAATCAGCCCTTCCGTGGTGTAGAGAGAGGTTGTTGTTACACTCCAAGGTGTTCCCCAGGTTGCCTTTCCTGAGCTTCGATCTTCCGGCTCTCGTTTAGTAGCTGTTGGAAACTACGCTGCATTAGGCCTACTAATTGTGTATGGGGTGTAGAGACAGGTTGTGTTACACTCCAAGGTTTTCACCAGGTTGCCTTTCCTGAGCTTCGATCTTCATGCTCTCGTTTAGTAGGTGTCGGAAAGTAGGCTGCATTAGGCCTACAAATTGGGTATGGGGTGGAGAGAGATGGTGTGTTACACTCCAAGGTGTTCCCCAGGTTTCCTTGCCATTGCTTCGGTCTTCCGACTCTCGTTTAGTAGTTGTAGAAAAGTACACAGCATTAGGCCTACAAAATGGGTATGGGGTGGAGAGAGATGGTGTGTTACACTCCAAGGTGTTCCCCAGGTTGCCTTTCCTGAGCTTCGATCTTCATGCTCTCGTTTAGTAGGTGTCAGAAAGTAGGCTGCATTAGGCCTAAAAAATGGGGAATGGGGTGGAGAGAGATGGTGTGTTACACTCCAAGGTGTTCCCCAGGTTTCCTTGCCATTGCTTCGGTCTTCCGACTCTCGTTTAGTAGTTGTAGAAAAGTACACTGCATTAGGCCTAAAAAATGGGTATGGGGTGGAGAGAGATGGTGTGTTACACTCCAAGGTGTTCCCCAGGTTGCCTTTCCTGAGCTTCGATCTTCATGCTCTCGTTTAGTAGGTGTCGGAAAGTAGGCTGCATTAGGCCTACAAATTGGGTATGGGGTGGAGAGAGATGGTGTGTTACACTCCAAGGTGTTCCCCAGGTTTCCTTGCCATTGCTTCGGTCTTCCGACTCTCGTTTAGTAGTTGTAGAAAAGTACACAGCATTAGGCCTACAAAATGGGTATGGGGTGGAGAGAGATGGTGTGTTACACTCCAAGGTGTTCCCCAGGTTGCCTTTCCTGAGCTTCGATCTTCATGCTCTCGTTTAGTAGGTGTCGGAAAGTAGGCTGCATTAGGCCTAAAAAATGGGGAATGGGGTGGAGAGAGATGGTGTGTTACACTCCAAGGTGTTCCCCAGGTTTCCTTGCCATTGCTTCGGTCTTCCGACTCTCGTTTAGTAGTTGTAGAAAAGTACACTGCATTAGGCCTAAAAAATGGGTATGGGGTGGAGAGAGATGGTGTGTTACACTCCAAGGTGTTCCCCAGGTTGCCTTTCCTGAGCTTCGATCTTCATGCTCTCGTTTAGTAGGTGTCGGAAAGTAGGCTGCATTAGGCCTACAAATTGGGTATGGGGTGGAGAGAGATGGTGTGTTACACTCCAAGGTGTTCCCCAGGTTTCCTTGCCATTGCTTCGGTCTTCCGACTCTCGTTTAGTAGTTGTAGAAAAGTACACAGCATTAGGCCTACAAAATGGGTATGGGGTGGAGAGAGATGGTGTGTTACACTCCAAGGTGTTCCCCAGGTTGCCTTTCCTGAGCTTCTATCTTCAGGCTCTCATTAAATTGTGGTTAAATGGAACAACTGCATTTGGCGTACTAGTTGGTTTGGGGCCTACTATCGGTGTCTGCCACTCCTTGCTGTTCTCCTGGTTTCCTGTCCTGAAATACCATTTTCAGCCTCTCGTTAAGTAGTTGTTAATGTTAGACTGCATTTGGCCTACTAGTTGGGTTGGGGCCTACTATCGGTGTCTGCCACTCCTTGCTGTTCTCCTCCACTGAACAAAGCTGTGCCGCCTGTTTACTACGGTTGCCAATTTTGAACTGCATTTCGACTACTTACTGATTTGGCCCTACTCTCTGTGTCAGCCTCTCATTCCAGTTGTCCTCCACTGCAATGCCCCCTGGTTATTCCTGTGTTACCAATTTTGAACTGCATTTAGCCAACTTTATTCTTTGGGTCTATATCTGTGTTTCCTCCTCATCCTGCCCATTGCCCAGCCAGTGATAGATGAGTCTGCTGGTACATTGACCCATAACGCAACATTCCCCGTGCACGCTACACAACAACATTGTGACCCTGCTGAAAGTCAGGTTGCTCTTCCCGCATACCATACCACCTTACACGGGGACAAAGAGGAAGGTGCAGATGAAAGTGCAGGTTCCTTCATCAGGTGGGGGGAGGAATACTAGTTGGCGACGTCACTGGCACAGGGCCTCTCATAGTACGCAAAAGTGTTGCTGCCGGTGGGAGGCGCCCCCGCCGTGCAAACACACCGCTGTACTTTGAGGGGCCCTGTGCCAGTGCCAATGCCAACGAGTGGGCCCCCCCTGCTTGCTCAGGTTCACAGCACTTGCAAAGTTGAAATACTTACCTCTCCCTGCTCCACTGCCGTGACGTGGTCCAGATTTCCTGGGCCCACTAATTACTTGAACCAGTCCTACCCCCCACAACTTTAGCCAAATGACCCCCAATTTCAAATGCCTTCCAATTATTATAAGGTAAATTACGCTTGACAAGCTTCATTAAGAAGAATGGATGGTTTTGACATTAAAATGGGCACTCTAGGTGTTTTCCTGGCCCCCACTCACTGCCGACTATGCTGCCCCATTGACTTGCATTGGGTTTCGTGTTTCGGTCGATCCCGACTTTACGTCATAATCGGCCGATTTCACTCGACCCGACTTTGGACATAGTCGGGTTTCGCAAAACCCGGCTCGACTCTAAAAAGGTCAAGGTCGCTCAACTCTAGGTACTACTTCTGTGTATATGTCACAAAACATGTCTCTCTCATTGTGTTTAAAAGTTTGCAGGTATGCCCTTCTTTGACCGCCTTTATGTATCTGGCCTTACCTACTCCACTAATCATTTCATTATTTTTGGAGGGGAGGTCCCAAAAGGACTCGTGCAATGTGGCACCATGATTTCCATGTATGCCTCTGCTAGACACATTACATTTTTACAGCAGAGTTTCGTGCTTGTACTTAGGTCTACATCTTCTATGTAAAACAATGTATTTCCATTTTTACAGATTAAGAGCAAACTTGTGTAGACTGATTCTTTCTCCTGGTTGCACACATCCCCTCCTGATTGAATGAGCAGTGGCGGTGTTTCACCAAATGTCCCAGCCCAGTGTCCAACGTGCACTTGCGGCTAATCAAAGCAGAGGAGAGAGGGAAAGGACACACTGGACATTGAGCTATGATGTGTGGTGAAACACCGCCACAGCCCAGTCAATCGGGGGAGGAGGAGTTTCATGCAACTGGGTCAAATCTGGGTGAATCAAGGAAGTCCGAAAGTTGAAGTGACCTCAGGGAATGTATGCGGCAACTGTAGCTGGGGTCACGTGATGAAGACTGAGCGAGCAGCGATTGCGCCACTTACAGGCACATATAGCAACATAAGGTATTTACAAAAATACTAATTTAAAAGGTTTAAATCGATGGGGACATTATACATTGTAGTGAACAACCTCTTCAACGTAGATCTATCAGGGCAGAGCTCTGATCTGTGACTACAGTTTAGTTAGTACTGCCCACAGGGAGACTGAGGGATTCTGAGACAGATCTGCTGTTTCATGATTGGTTCAGTTGCTACTCATTCCCTGCTCCCTGCAGTTTGGCCTCTGCACATTGGCTGTGAGTTTGCTAACACCACAAAAAAAAGAGAAAATAAAATAAACGAATAAGAATGTTAGATCTATCAAGTGAATTCACTACACTTTAAAAGTGATATACCAGAGGGAAACAACAACTATTTAAGAATAACAGTGGGAAATAGTTGAAAAAGAAACCTGGTGAAGAGAAATGCAGTACTTTAACCACTATAACTCACATCACCCAATTCATGTAATCCCATTCCTGAAGAGCTAGACTTACAGCCCCTGTGGCTGTTCTAATCCAAAAAAGATTGCAAATAGTGAGCTTAAACTAAGAGGTTATAAACCCTACTAGATTCAGCAGGAAAATCCTATTACTCAATATGCTTGACAGCCAAGCCTACGTATTACTGCCAAAATACCTTTTTGTTGTTGTGAAACTTATTCTGAAATTGCTTGAAAATGTCCATTGGTTTAGCTCTTTACTAAAGGTTGAAATGATTCTAAACACAATTATTAAACAGAAATAGAAAGAATGGGTGATCCTTAATTTACCAATGATAAAGAGATAAAAAGCTATGCTTAATAATGCAATATTATGCCTAATTATTGTTATGGACCACTATAAATTACAAAGACCCTCCTTTTGCTGTCGCTTGTAAATATGTATTAAAGATAAAATTAGCTTCAATTTCAATGAAAGTTAGATGAATATACATATTGTTAGGGGTCAAGTTCCCGCCTCTGCACAGGGGGAATCTCGAACCATCTCCGCTGCAGTCTCCCATTCTTCTCCAGCCGCTGTGGAGCCTGCTCAGTGGAGACGTCGGTCCCAGCGTCTGACTCAGCCTGATATGGTGTGGATGATTACTGCTGCCTTTCCAGGCTCAGCCATTGTAGCCAGTACTGGTCAGCGGCGAGCAGACATCTCTGGGACTGAGTCCTGCTTTTCCCCTTCTGAACATGCCCAGTGTAAGACCTCTCACTGGAGGTCGAGGGTCACATGCTCAGGTGCTGCAGCAGCTCCCTTTGGTCCTCTAGGAAGGTCCTGAAGTTGCTCAGGTACTGTAGCAGCTCCCATTGGTCCCCTAGGAAGGTCCTGAAGTTGCTGCAGCTATAAAACGTTTGGATGGCCGCACGGCCATGCGCTAGTATTAACCTAAATTATGAGCTCAGCACCAGTGTGGTCATGCTTGCATGTGATCAGGGTTCGGTTGAAATAAGCCCCTAGAATACCAGCATCTCCAGTGAGGAGTTTGTGTATGTGGATTCAGGGTTTGGCTGATATAAGCCCCTAGAATACCGGCACCTCCGGTGAGGAGCTTTCTGTGTGCTATGCTGACTGCATGAACACTGTCGGCTCTATTAGGTAGCTGTTTCCCTGTGAGGTTAACAGGGCACAGCGTTCTCTTTTTCAAGCGAATCTGTGAAGTAAGAGTTTGCTTATACCGCCATATAGTACTGTCTTTTACTGGCAGCAGGTTCTCTCTGCACGGTGGACACCGGGTTGCGAACGCACCTACTACTAAATATACAGTTAGGGCCAGAAATATTTGGACAGTGACACAAGTTTTGTTATTTTAGCTGTTTACAAAAACATGTTCAGAAATACAATTATATATATAATATGGGCTGAAAGTGCACACTCCCAGCTGCAATATGATAGTTTCCACATCCAAATCAGAGAAAGGGTTTAGGAATCATAGCTCTGTAATGCATAGCGTCCTCTTTTTCAAGGGACCAAAAGTAATTGGACAATGGACTCTAAGGGCTGCAATTAACTCTGAAGGCGTCTCCCTCGTTAACCTGTAATCAATGAAGTAGTTAAAAGGTCAGGGGTGGATTCCAGGTGTGTGGTTTTGCATTTGGAAGCTGTTGCTGTGAGCAGACAACATGCGGTCAAAGGAACTCTCAATTGAGGTGAAATAGAACATCCTGAGGCTGAAAAAAAAGAAAAAATCCATCAGAGAGATAGCAGACATGCTTGGAGTAGCAAAATCAACAGTTGGGTACATTCTGAGAAAAAAGGAATTGACTGGTGAGCTTGGGAACTCAAAAAGGCCTGGGTGTCCACGGATGACAACAGTGGTGGATGATCGCCGCATACTTAATTTGGTGAAGAAGAACCCGTTCACAACATCAACTGAAGTCCAGAACACTCTCAGTGAAGTAGGTGTATCTGTCTCTAAGTCAACAGTAAAGAGAAGACTCCATGACAGTAAATACAAAGGGTTCACATCTAGATGCAAACCATTCATCAATACCAAAAATAGACAGGCCAGAGTTAAATTTGCAGAAAAACACCTCAAGAAGCCAGCTCAGTTCTGGAAAAGTATTCTATGGACAGATGAGACAAAGATCAACCTGTACCAGAATGATGGGAAGAAAAAAGTTTGGAGAAGAAAGGGAACGGCACATGATCCAAGGCACACCACATCCTCTGTAAAACATGGTGGAGGCAACGTGATGGCATGGGCATGCATGGCTTTCAATGGCACTGGGTCACTTGTGTTTATTGATGACATAAGAGCAGACAAGAGTAGCCGGATGAATTTTGAAGTGTACCGGGATATACTTTCAGCCCAGATTCAGCCAAATGCTGCAAAGTTGATTGGACGGTGCTTTATAGTACAGATGGACAATGACCCCCAAGCATACAGCCAAAGCTACCCAGGAGTTCATGAGTGCCAAAAAGTGGAACATTCTGCAATGGCCAAGTCAATCTCCAGATCTAAACCCAATTGAGCATGCATTTCACTTGCTCAAATCCAGACTTAAGATGGAAAGACCCACAAACAAGCAAGACCTGAAGGCTGCGGCTGTAAAGGCCTGGCAAAGCATTAAGGAGGAAACCCAGCGTTTGGTGATGTCCATGGGTTCCAGACTTAAGGCAGTGATTGCCTCCAAAGGATTTGCAACAAAATATTGAAAATAAAAATATTTTGTTTGGGTTATGTTTATTTGTCCAATTACTTTTGACCTCCTAAAATGTGGAGTGTTTGTAAAGAAATGTGTACAATTCCTACATTTTCTATCAGATATTTTTGTTCAACCCTTCAAATTAAACGTTACAATCAGCACTTGAATTCTGTTGTAGAGGTTTCATTTCAAATCCAATGTGGTGGCATGCAGAGCCCAACTCGCGAAAATTGTGTCACTGTCCAAATATTTCTGGCCCTAACTGTATATATATATATATATATATATATATATACAGTGGGGCAAAAAAGTATTTAGTCAGTCAGCAATAGTGCAAGTTCCACCACTTAAAAAGATGAGAGGCGTCTGTAATTTACATCATAGGTAGACCTCAACTATGGGAGACAAACTGAGAAAAAAAAATCCAGAAAATCACATTGTCTGTTTTTTTAACATTTTGTTTGCATATTATGGTGGAAAATAAGTATTTGGTCAGAAACAAAATTTCATCTCAATACTTTGTAATATATCCTTTGTTGGCAATGACAGAGGTCAAACGTTTTCTGTAAGTCTTCACAAGGTTGCCACACACTGTTGTTGGTACGTTGGACCATTCCTCCATGCAGATCTCCTCTAGAGCAGTGATGTTTTTGGCTTTTCGCTTGGCAACACGGACTTTCAACTCCCTCCAAAGGTTTTCTATAGGGTTGAGATCTGGAGACTGGCTAGGCCACTCCAGGACCTTGAAATGCTTCTTACGAAGCCACTCCTTCGTTGCCCTGGCGGTGTGCTTTGTATCATTGTCATGTTGAAAGACCCAGCCACGTTTCATCTTCAATGCCCTTGCTGATGGAAGGAGGTTTGCACTCAAAATCTCACGATACATGGCCCCATTCATTCTTTCATGTACCCGGATCAGTCGTCCTGGCCCCTTTGCAGAGAAACAGCCCCAAAGCATGATGTTTCTACCACCATGCTTTACAGTAGGTATGGTGTTTGATGGATGTAACTCAGTATTCTTTTTCCTCCAAACATGACAAGTTGTGTTTCTACCAAACAGTTCCAGTTTGGTTTCATCAGACCATAGGACATTCTCCCAAAACTCCTCTGGATCATCCAAATGCTCTCTAGCAAACTTCAGACGGGCCCGGACATGTACTGGCTTAAGCAGTGGGACACGTCTGGCACTGCAGGATCTGAGTCCATGGTGGCGTAGTGTGTTACTTATGGTAGGCCTTGTTACATTGGTCCCAGCTCTCTGCAGTTCATTCACTAGGTCCCCCCGGGTGGTTCTGGGATTTTTGCTCACCGTTCTTGTGATCATTCTGACCCCACGGGGTGGGATTTTGCGTGGAGCCCCAGATCGAGGGAGATTATCAGTGGTCTTGTATGTCTTCCATTTTCTAATTATTGCTCCCACTGTTGATTTCTTCACTCCAAGCTGGTTGGCTATTGCAGATTCAGTTTTCCCAGGCTGGTGCAGGGCTACAATTTTGTTTCTGGTGTCCTTTGACAGCTCTTTGGTCTTCACCATAGTGGAGTTTGGAGTCAGACTGTTTGAGGGTGTGCACAGGTGTCTTTTTATACTGATAACAAGTTTAAACAGGTGCCATTACTACAGGTAATGAGTGGAGGAAAGAGGAGACTCTTAAAGAAGAAGTTACAGGTCTGTGAGAGCCAGAAATCTTAATTGTTTGTTTCTGACCAAATACTTATTTTCCACCATAATATGCAAATAAAATGTTAAAAAAACAGACAATGTGATTTTCTGGATTTTTTTTTCTCAGTTTGTCTCCCATAGTTGAGGTCTACCTATGATGTAAATTACAGACGCCTCTCATCTTTTTAAGTGGTGGAACTTGCACTATTGTTGAATGACTAAATACTTTTTTGCCCCACTGTATATACATATATATATATATATATATATATATATATATACTCAGTGCGCTCCACCAACCCTAACACATATACTGTAATACATATGCCTACATGTATTTTTCAAAGGACAGCACACAGAAGCTACCTGACTGACTTCCATGTGTACTAAACTGACCCATGCATTGCCATCTGCATGTTTGGGCCACAAGTTGTAGATAACTCAGACGTCATTATTTTTGTCCACCATTAATGTGCAAAAAAATGTTAGAGTGAATGAGGCCAAGTCTATAATGGGTATCTGTCCCATCCACAAACTAAAAAGGATAGAAACAGTAAACAGAAAGCTGCCAATCAGAGATAGGGGAGGGTTGTACAGAGCTAATGAATATGGAAGGTTACATGATAGTAAATTTACACTCTTCTTCCTGTGATAATCTCCCACTAACAAAACAGTGATTTCATCAAAACTACAGCAAGCAGCATCTCTGTCTCTACAGTAGGCTGCTCTCAGATTATGTGGCAGAAACCTAGTAAAGTTCTTCTTTTAATTAAAAGAAATTAGTCAAATTTGTGAAAAAACAAACAAACAAACAAACAAGCAAATAAAAAAAAAAATATATATATATATACAGTGGGGCAAAAAAGTATTTAGTCAGTCAGCAATAGTGCAAGTTCCACCACTTAAAAAGATGAGAGGCGTCTGTAATTTACATCATAGGTAGACCTCAACTATGGGAGACAAACTGAGAAAAAAAAATCCAGAAAATCACATTGTCTGTTTTTTTATCATTTTTTTTGCATATTATGGTGGAAAATAAGTATTTGGTCAGAAACAAACAATCAAGATTTCTGGCTCTCACAGACCTGTAACTTCTTCTTTAAGAGTCTCCTCTTTCCTCCACTCATTACCTGTAGTAATGGCACCTGTTTAAACTTGTTATCAGTATAAAAAGACACCTGTGCACACCCTCAAACAGTCTGACTCCAAACTCCACTATGGTGAAGACCAAAGAGCTGTCAAAGGACACCAGAAACAAAATTGTAGCCCTGCACCAGGCTGGGAAGACTGAATCTGCATTAGCCAACCAGCTTGGAGTGAAGAAATCAACAGTGGGAGCAATAATTAGAAAATGGAAGACATACAAGACCACTGATAATCTCCCTCGATCTGGGGCTCCACGCAAAATCCCACCCCGTGGGGTCAGAATGATCACAAGAACTGTGAGCAAAAATCCCAGAACCACGCGGGGGGACCTAGTGAATGAACTGCAGAGAGCTGGGACCAATGTAACAAGGCCTAACATAAGTAACACACCAAGCCATTTGGATGATCCAGAGGAGTTTTGGGAGAATGTCCTATGGTCTGATGAAACCAAACTGGAACTGTTTGGTAGAAACACAACTTGTCGTGTTTGGAGGAAAAAGAATACTGAGTTGCATCCATCAAACACCATACCTACTGTAAAGCATGGTGGTGGAAACATCATGATTTGGGGCTGTTTCTCTGCAAAGGGGCCAGGACGACTGATCCGGGTACATGAAAGAATGAATGGGGCCATGTATCGTGAGATTTTGAGTGCAAACCTCCTTCCATCAGCAAGGGCATTGAAGATGAAACGTGGCTGGGTCTTTCAACATGACAATGATCCAAAGCACACTGCCAGGGCAACGAAGGAGTGGCTTCGTAAGAAGCATTTCAAGGTCCTGGAGTGGCCTAGCCAGTCTCCAGATCTCAACCCTATAGAAAACCTTTGGAGGGAGTTGAAAGTCCGTGTTGCCAAGCGAAAAGCCAAAAACATCACTGCTCTAGAGGAGATCTGCATGGAGGAATGGGCCAACATACCAACAACAGTGTGTGGCAACCTTGTGAAGACTTACAGAAAACATTTGACCTCTGTCATTGCCAACAAAGGATATATTACAAAGTATTGAGATGAAATTTTGTTTCTGACCAAATACTTATTTTCCACCATAATATGCAAATAAAATGTTAAAAAAACAGACAATGTGATTTTCTGGATTTTTTTTCTCAGTTTGTCTCCCATAGTTGAGGTCTACCTATGATGTAAATTACAGATGCCTCTCATCTTTTTAAGTGGTGGAACTTGCACTATTGCTGACTGACTAAATACTTTTTTGCCCCACTGTATATATATATATATATATATATATACACTGCTCAAAAAAATAAAGGGAACACTAAAGTCCCACATCCTAGATATCACTGAATGAAATATTCCAGTTGTAAATCTTTATTCATTACATAGTGAAATGTGTTGAGAACAATAAAACCTAAAAATTCTAAACCTAAATCACAACTAATATCCCACGGAGGTCTGGAGTTGGAATGATGCTCAAAATTAAAGGGGAAAATGAAGTTATAGGCTGATCCAACTTTAGTGAAAATGTCTCAAGACAAGAAAATGATGCTCAGTAGCGTGTGTGGCCTCCACGTGCCTCTTTGACCTCCCTACAATATCTGGGCATGCTCCTGATGAGGCGGCGGATGGTCTCCTGATGGATCTCCTCCCAGACCTGGACTAAAGCATCCACCAACTCCTGGACAGTATGTGGTGCAACATGACGTTGGTGGATGGTGCGAGACATGATGTCCCAGAAGTGTTCAATAGGGTTCAGGTCTGGGGAACTAGCGGGCCAGTTCATAGCTTCAATGCCTTCATCTTGCAGGAACTGCTGACACTCTCCAGCCACATGAGGTCTGGCAATGTCCTGCATTAGGAGGAACCCAGGGCCAATCACAGCAGCATATGGTCTCATAAGGGGTCTGAGGATCTCATCTCGGTACCTAATGGCAGTCAGGCTACCTCTGGCGTGCACCCCTCCAAAGAAATGCCACCCCACACCATTACTGACCCACAGCCAAACCGGTCATGCTAAAGGATGTTGCAGGCAGCAGATCGCTCTACATGGCATCTCCAGACTCTGTCATGTCTGCCACATGTGCCCAGTGTGAACCTGCTTTCATCTGTGAAGAGCACAGGGCACCGGAGGCAAATTTGCCAATCCTGGTGTTCTGTGGCAAAAACCAAACATCCTGCTTGGTGTTGGGCTGTGAGCGCAACTCCCATCTGTGGGTCGGGCACTCAGACCATTCTCATGGAGTCAGTTTCTAACCGTTTGTGCAGACACATGCACATTTGTGGTCTGCTGGAGATCATTTTGCAGGGCTCTGGCAGTGCTCCTTCTGTTCCTCCTTGCACAAAGGCTGAGGTAGCGGTCCTGCTGCTGGGTTGTTGCCCTCCTGCGGCCCCCTCCACTTCTCCTGGTGTACTGGCCTGTCTCCTGGTAGCGCCTCCAGCCTCTGGACACTACGCTGACAGACACAGCAAACCTTCTTGCCACAGCTCGTATTGGTGTGCCATCCTGGATGAGCTGCTCTACCTGAGCCAATTGTAACATAGTAACATAGTAACATAGTTAGTAAGGCCGAAAAAAGACATTTGTCCATCCAGTTCAGCCTATATTCCATCATAATAAATCCCCAGATCTACGTCCTTCTACAGAACCTAATAATTGTATGATACAATATTGTTCTGCTCCAGGAAGACATCCAGGCCTCTCTTGAACCCCTCGACTGAGTTCGCCATCACCACCTCCTCAGGCAAGCAATTCCAGATTCTCACTGCCCTAACAGTAAAGAATCCTCTTCTATGTTGGTGGAAAAACCTTCTCTCCTCCAGACGCAAAGAATGCCCCCTTGTGCCCGTCACCTTCCTTGGTATAAACAGATCCTCAGCGAGATATTTGTATTGTCCCCTTATATACTTATACATGGTTATTAGATCGCCCCTCAGTCGTCTTTTTTCTAGACTAAATAATCCTAATTTCGCTAATCTATCTGGGTATTGTAGTTCTCCCATCCCCTTTATTAATTTTGTTGCCCTCCTTTGTACTCTCTCTAGTTCCATTATATCCTTCCTGAGCACCGGTGCCCAAAACTGGACACAGTACTCCATGTGCGGTCTAACTAGGGATTTGTACAGAGGCAGTATAATGCTCTCATCATGTGTATCCAGACCTCTTTTAATGCACCCCATGATCCTGTTTGCCTTGGCAGCTGCTGCCTGGCACTGGCTGCTCCAGGTAAGTTTATCATTAACTAGGATCCCCAAGTCCTTCTCCCTGTCAGATTTACCCAGTGGTTTCCCGTTCAGTGTGTAATGGTGATATTGATTCCCTCTTCCCATGTGTATAACCTTACATTTATCATTGTTAAACCTCATCTGCCACCTTTCAGCCCAAGTTTCCAACTTATCCAGATCCATCTGTAGCAGAATACTATCTTCTCTTGTATTAACTGCTTTACATAGTTTTGTATCATCTGCAAATATCGATATTTTACTGTGTAAACCTTCTACCAGATCATTAATGAATATGTTGAAGAGAACAGGTCCCAATACTGACCCCTGCGGTACCCCACTGGTCACAGCGACCCAGTTAGAGACTATACCATTTATAACCACCCTCTGCTTTCTATCACTAAGCCAGTTACTAACCCATTTACACACATTTTCCCCCAGACCAAGCATTCTCATTTTGTGTACCAACCTCTTGTGCGGCACGGTATCAAACGCTTTGGAAAAATCGAGATATACCACGTCCAATGACTCACCGTGGTCCAGTCTATAGCTTACCTCTTCATAAAAACTGATTAGATTGGTTTGACAGGAGCAATTTCTCATAAACCCATGCTGATATGGAGTTAAACAGTTATTCTCATTGAGATAATCCAGAATAACATCCCTCAGAAACCCTTCAAATATTTTACCAACAATAGAGGTTAGACTTACTGGCCTATAATTTCCAGGTTCACTTTTAGAGCCCTTTTTGAATATTGGCACCACATTTGCTATGCGCCAGTCCTGCGGAACAGACCCTGTCGCTATAGAGTCACTAAAAATAAGAAATAATGGTTTATCTATTACATTACTTAGTTCTCTTAGTACTCGTGGGTGTATGCCATCCGGACCCGGAGATTTATCTATTTTAATCTTATTTAGCCGGTTTCGCACCTCTTCTTGGGTTAGATTGGTGACCCTTAATATAGGGTTTTCATTGTTTCTTGGGATTTCACCTAGCATTTCATTTTCCACCGTGTGTGGGTTGTAGAGTCCAGATTATGCTACCACGAGTGTGAAAGCACAACCAACATTCAAAGGTGACCAAAATAAAAGCCAGAAAGCATTGGTACTGGGATGTAATTTGTGGTCCCCACCTACAAAACAACTCCTTTATTGAGTGTGTCTTGATAATTGCCAATAATTTCCATCTGTTTTCTATTCCATTTGCACAACAGCATGTGAAATAGATTGTCAAACAGTATTGCTCCCTAAGTGGATAGTTTGATTTCACAGAAGCTTGATTTATTTGGAGGTATATTCTGTTGTTTAATCGTTCCCTTTATTTCTTTGAGCAGTGTATGTATAAATATATATCTATATGTATATATAGGAAACAGAAAGGGAAACAGCACAAAAAGATGTAAAAAAGAGGACGTTAATGCCCTGTGGCGTGGCAATGTTTTGGATGAAACAAATCCTTTCTCAAGCCATTTGTTTGTTTTATCCGAAATGTTGGGACCTGGAGGAAGACACATGTGGTGTCGAAACATGTCGTCTATAAGGTATTGAATGTATGCAATATTGTAACTGAAGAAATCTGGAACTTTTTAATGGATACATAAAAGGTATATTTTACTCTATCATTGGACTAATCGCTGGAGAAACAAAAAGTTTTTTCTTTACATGTGTGGATTTGTCCCAATCCTTTTTCCGTTCGAACTGTAACCACAGGTTGGATGTATCCCTGCTTCTTCAAAGCGGTAAGCTGGCTTTGCCAAAAACTCTTTATATATATATATATATATATATACATATATATATATATATATATGTATATATATATATATATATATATATATATATATAGGAAACAAAAAGGGAAACAGCACAAAAAGGTGTAAAAAAGAGGACGTTAATGCCTTGTGGCATGGCAACGTTTCGGATGAAACAAATCCTTTCTCAAGCCATTTGTTTGTTAGTTTTATCCGAAATGTTGCCACGCCACAGGGCATTAAAGTCCTCTTTTTTTACATCTTTTTGTGCTGTTTCTCTTTTTTTTTTTGCTGTCTGAAAGGCCATTGGAATGCTGGTCAGGGAAGTGTGCACGTTTTAAGGTATTTTTCTACCTATATATACTGTATATATATATGTATATATATATATATATATATAATTAATTTACTATGAAACAACTGGTCCAGTTTGCTCCAAGTATGCAACATAGGGAAATCGGTCTCTTTGGAAGGTTTCATGCTGAGAAAGAACAGATTACTTGATAAGCAAATGACTGGACCAATCGGCCCAGATTAGCCACATAGGTAAATCAGGCACTTTAGCAAGATTTAGACTCTAGGACCTACACATTTGAAAAAAATTGGAATACAAAAGCAAATAAAATTTCTGCATAAAACTGAGGACTCTCAATTCTAAATATTTTTTTGCAGAAAACTCAGCACTTCAAATTTTTGCATGTAATAGCTCTGAAACTTTGGCTTCTTTTCACTATCAAATTAGGTTTATCATTACATACATAAATAACAGTTATACAAAGTAGACCCATGCACATTTTTTTTACCAAAACACTCTTTGAGGTGTACTCTATTGTTCTATGCACATTGCTCAATGGTATCCTTGCAGCAATGATGTACAGATTTTTTTAGATTTATGGAATCTAAGATAAGCAATGTAATGCTAGACGCATTCCTTTTGCAATCACACAGTATCTCCAATAGGGATGAGCGAACTTTTGCTGAAACGTTCGACAATTTCAAATTTGGCACGAACGAAGCACATTTGGATTCGTGTTTGGTTTCACAAGCATTTTTACTCAAAGTTGCCAAAATTTGGTCACAGGACGGTAAATTATTGTGTTTTCACTAATTCTTTTGTTATTACTTTGGCTAGGATAATGGTGCAGTATAATGAGTGGGGGAGACGGGGGGACGTGTTTGATGAGGATAAGGGGTGTGGAGAGGTTAGATAGTGGCACCCTCTTTCTTTCCCCTAAAATTTATGTGTATTGATTCTGGCATTCAAATCAGGGCACAGAAACCATCCTCAATGTTATGAAAAAATATCTTCTTTGATTGGCTGCCGAAGTCACATGTCCCTGGCCATATAACAAGCGGACATCTTGTTTTGCTGGCGCCATATTCTCAGTGTCACAGTGCAGAGAATCCGCACCTGATAGAGCTGCAAGTGAACTCGTCAGTTAGCTAGATAGGCTCCTGCTCTTTGTGATGTCAATCTTCTAGAATCTAACTAGATTGTGCAAAAACTGTGTGGCAGTCTTCAGAGGCCCCATTTGCTAATCTAAATTGTTTGTGATAAAACTGTGCTTTAGAGAGAAATTAGAAGACAATTTCTCTGCCATTATTACTGCATGAATGTGCTACTGCAGAAAGCATGGTCACTGTGTGCTCACTTCTGCTGATTGCACCCTACAGGTCATCGACTTGCATCGCAACAGAGGTCTTTTGACCTACCAGTTAACCGTTTGATTTGCGATTTTTTGACATGGTGAAATTCCACTCTGCACATGTTGCAGCAACTGTGGCAGCAGCAACAAGCCCTGGTGCACTACTTCTTTTTGCATAGCCTAAGCCAATGCAGTACTGACATTGTGCAAATCATGCTTGCAGAGTGGGCACAGATAACGGAGCTCTGAACCCTTTTGCACAGTTTTGAAATGGCTACTAAGATGATTAGCTCTGATGATGCTATCATCACCATCACTATTTCAGTCATCTACATGCTGGAGCATACTTTGAATAGTCTGCGTCAGGAAGTGGTAGTCATAGAAGAAAAGGCGGAAGCAGAGGATGGTGCGGAAGGGATAACAATATCTCAAATTCCGGACTGTCTTTGCACAGGCGGTTGCCATGGGTGGGTGGTTTACAGCACTCGAGGCTGGCTCATGGTACCAGTCAAACTGTTTGTGAAGATGCAAGAGCCGAGGAACAAATGAGGAGGACTAGGTGATGATGTGCAACAGTCAGGAGATAAAGAGGATAATGATCCCCTCTCTGTTGTCCGTGGTTGGCAGGAGGAGACGGAGGAAGCAGCAGTGAGTATTACCCTGCCACCAACACACCATGGACTTAAACCTCATGGAAGCGCCCGACACCTGAACCCCTTCTTGAAGCATTATCTTCAACATGATGCCCTTATTTTTAGGATTGCAAATAGTGCTGACTACTTGGTTGCCACTCTGTTACATCCATGGTAAAAGATTAAATTTAGGCAGATGCTTCCCCTTCCTGGAAAGTATAGAAACATGGTTGTAGACAATCTTAATAGTGTTTTTTTCCCAAGACAGCAGTGAGGCACACAGTGCGCATCCCAATTCAAGACATCCAACCCCAGGAACATCAGGGCGTCATTGCAGCATTAAGCATCATCATCACCAGCAGCAGCAGCAGTATAAGTGGCATAAGCAATTTCTGTGAGTTGATTCACACATTTTTTAGACCAGCCATGCAACAGAAAACTTACTTTCAGTCAATTTCCTGTGTTACTCTCTTACAAACATTTTTCTACCAATAGCACTGTATGAAACTGATGTTTGCGCCATCTGAGTGTGGCTGAAAAAAATATTGGAGGTGTTGCATGAGGTATCAGGTCTCCTAGCTAAGAAAGCTTACACTGCTCCTTAAACAAAAAGGTCCTCACTGATATTTCAATTCCAAGCTGTAAATGCTGGGCCAGACCCTGATACCTAATGCATGGCCCATAGCTGACTGCTGCTGTGCCATTTGCTATTTTTTACTGTGGGTCTGTAGATGTCACTTTTCATGGTGTCTGCCCTTATTTTTAGCTTTGTGAATCTTTTTGTCACCCCTTAACCCCTTAGCGACCGCCGATACGCCTTGTAACGGCGGCCGCTAAGGGTACTTAAACCACAGCGCCGTTAATTAACGGCGCTGTGGAAAAAGTGAATAGCGCCCCCCAGAGTCGGATTTTCTCCGGGGTCTCGACTGCCGGGGGTAGCCGAGACCCCAGAGAACATGATTCGGGGGGGGTTGTACCGACACCGCATTTGCGATCACCGGTAATTAACCGTTTACCAGCGATCGCAAAAAAAAAAAACCGCAATCTCTTTTTAATTTTTCTGTCCTCCGATGTGATCGCACATCAGAGGACAGAGAAAGGGGGTCCCCGATCGCCCCCCGATATTCACCTATCTCCCCCGGTGCTCCTCGTGGCTCCCGGTGGGCGCCGCCATCTTCAAAATGGCGAGCGCATGCGCAGTGCGCCCGCCGGCCGACCCCGGGAGGTTCTTTGGGGTCTTGGCTGCCGGGGGTAGCCGAGACCACAAAGAGCATGATCGGGGTCGGTTTTACCGACCCCTGTTTTGCGATCGCCGGTAATTAACTGTTTACCGGCGACCGCAAAAAAAAAAAAGTCAAAGTGTAATTCTCTGTCCTCTGATGTGATCGCACATCAGAGGACAGAAAAATAGGGGGATTCGGGGACCCTGCCATACTCACCTGTGTCCCTGGGTCCTCCTGCTGCTCCTCCTGGTCGCCGGCAAAAGAAAATGGCGGGCGCATGCGCAGTGCGCCCGCCATCTGTCTCCATCTGCCGGCCGGCAGGAGAACAGCAGTTGGGGCTAAAATTAGGGTTAGGGCTAGGGTTAGGGTTAGGGCTGGGGTTAGGATTAGGGCTAGGGTTAGGGCTAGGGTTAGGGTTAGGGATAGGGTTAGGGTTAGGCCTAGGGTTAGGGCTAGGGTTAGGGCTAGGGTTAGGGCTAGGGCTAGGGTTAGGGCTAGGGTTAGGGCTAGGGCTAGGGTTAGGGTTAGGGCTAGGGTTAGGGCTAGGGTTAGGGCTAGGGCTAGGGCTAGGGTTAGGGTTAGGGTTAGGGCTAGGGTTAGGGCTAAGGCTAGGGTTAGGGCTAGAGTTAGGGCTAGGGTTAGGGTTGGGGCTAAATTCAGGGTTAGGGTTCTTTCACACTTACGTCGGTACGGGGCCGTTGCAATGCGTCGGCCCGACATACCGACGCACGTTGTGAAAATTGTGCACAACGTGGGCAGCGGATGTAGTTTTTCAACGCATCCGCTGCCCAATCTATGTCCTGGGGAGGAGGGGGCGGAGTTACGGCCACGCATGTGCGGTCAGAAATGGCGGACACGACATACAAAAAAACGTTACATTGAACGTTTTTTGTGCCGACGGTCCGCCAAAACACAACTGATCCAGTGCACGACGGACGCGATGTGTGGCCATCCGTCACGATCCGTCGGCAATACAAGTCTATGGGCAAAAAATGCATCCTGCGGGCACATTTGGAGGATCCGTTTTTTGTCCAAAACGACGCATTGCGACGGATGCCAAACGACGCAAGTGTGAAAGTAGCTTTAGGGTTAGGGTTGGGGCTAAAGTTAGGGCTAGGGTTGGGGCTAAAGTTAGGGTTAGATTTGGGATTAGGGTTAGGGTTTGGATTAGAGTTGGTATTAGGGTTGGCATTAGGGTTACGCTTGGGATTAGGGTTAGGTTTGGGATTAGGGTTAAGGTTAGGGTTGTGATTAGGGGTGTATTGGGATTAGGGTTAGGTTTGAGGTTAGGGTTGAGATTAGGATTAGGGTTGTGTTGGATTTAGGGTTTTGATTAGGGTTATGGTTAGGGTTGACATTAGGGTTGTTTTGGGGTAAGGGTTGTGATTATCGTTAGGGTTAGTGATTAGGACTCTGGATTGGGTTGGGATTAGGGTTAGGGGTGTGTTGGGGTTAGGGTTGGAGCTAGAATTAGGGGGTTTCCACTGTTTAGTTACATCAGGGGGTCTCCAAACACGTCAGCCAATTTTGCACTCAAAAAGTCAAATGGTGCTCCCTCCCTTCTGAGCTCTGCCGTGCGCCCAAACAGTGGGTTACCCCCACATATGGGGCATCAGCATACTCGGGATAAATTGGACAACAACTTTTGTGGTCCAATTTCTCCTGTTACCCTTGTGAAAATAAAAACTTGGGGGCTAAAAATCTTTTTTGTGGAAAAAAAAATATTTTTTTATTTTCACGACTCTGCATCCTAAACTTCTGTGAAGCACTTGGGCATTCAAAGTTCTCACCACACATCTAGATAAGTTCCTTTGGGGGTCTAGTTTCCAAAATGGGGTCACTTGTGGGGGGTTACTACTGTTTAGGTACATCAGGGGCTCTGCAAACGCAACATAATGCCAACAGACCATTCTATCTAAGTCTGCATTCCAAAACTGCGCACCTTCCTTCCGAGCTCTGCCGTGCGCCCAAACAGTGGTTTACCCACATATATGGGGTACCAGCCTACTCAGTACAAATTGGACAACAACTTTTGGGGTCCAATTTCTCTTGTTACCCTTGCAAAAATAAAAACTTGGGGGCTAAAAATCTTTTTTGTGGAAAAAAAAATATTTTTTTATTTTCACGACTCTGCATTCTAAACTTTTGTGAAGCACTTGGGCATTCAAAGTTCTCACCACACATCTAGATAAGTTCCTTGTGGGGGTCTAGTTTCCAAAATGGGGTCACTTGTGGAGGGTTTCCACTGTTTAGGCACATCGGGGGCTCTCCAAACGCGACATGGCGTCCAATCTCAATTCCAGACAATTCTACATTGAAAAAGTAAAACGGCACTCCTTCTCTTCCAAGCTCTGCGGTGCGCCCAAACAGTGGTTTACCCCCACATATTGGGTATCGACGTACTCAGGAGAAATTGCACTACAACTTTTGTGGTCTAATTTCTCCTGTTACCCTTGTGAAAATAAAAATTTGGGGGCAAAAAGATCATTTTTGTAGAAAAAATTCGATTTTTTTATTTTCACGGCTCAACGTTATAAACTTCTGTGAAGCTCTTGGGGGTTCAAAGTTCTCACCACACATCTAGATAAGTTCCTTAAGGGGTCTAGTTTCCAAAATGGTGTCACTTGTGGGGGGTTTCCACTGTTTAGGCACATCAGGGGCTCTCCAAACGCGACATGGCGTCCGATCTCAATTCCAGACAATTCTACATTGAAAAAGTAAAACGGCACTCCTTCTCTTCCAAGCTCTGCGGTGCGCCCAAACAGTGGTTTACCCCCACTTATTGGGTATCGACGTACTCAGGAGAAATTGCACTACAACTTTTGTGGTCTAATTTCTCCTGTTACCCTTGTGAAAATAAAAATTTGGGGGGCAAAAAAATCATTTTTGTAGAAAAAATGCGATTTTTTATTTTCACGGCTCAACGTTATAAATTTCTGTGAAGCACATGGGGGTTCAAAGTGCTCACCACACATCTAGATAAGTTCCTTAAGGGGTCTAGTTTCCAAAATGGTGTCACTTGTAGGGGGTTTCCACTGTTTAGGCACATCAGGGGCTCTCCAAACGTGATATGGCGTCCAATCTCAATTCCTGCCAATTCAACAATGAAAAAGTAAAACGGCGCTCCCTCCCTTCCAAGCTCTGCGGTGCGCCCGAACAGTGGTTTACCCCCACATATGGAGTATCAACGTACTCAGGAGAAATCGCACAACAACTTTTGTGGTCTAATTTCTCCTGTTACCCTTGTGAAAATAAGAATTTGTGGGCGAAAAGATCATTTTTGTGTAAACAAATGCGATTTTTTATTTTCACGGCTCTACATTATAAACTTCTGTGAAGCTCTTGGGGGTTCAAAGTGCTCACCACACATCTAGATAAGTTCCTTGAGGGGTCTAGTTTACAAAATGGTGTCACTTGTGGGGGGTTTCCACTGTGTAGGCACATCAGGGGCTCCCTAAACGTGACATGGCGTCCGATCTCAATTCCAGCCAATTCTGCATTGAAAAAGTCAAACGGCGCTCCTTCACTTCCAAGTTCTGCGGTGCGCCCAAACAGTGGTTTACCCCCACATATGGGGTATTGGCGTATTCAGGAGAAATTGCATAACAAAATTTATGGTTACATTTCTGTTTTTACACTTGTGAAAATAAAAAAAATGGTTCTGAATTAAAATGTTTGCAAAAAAAAGTTAAATGTTCATTTTTTCCTTCCACATTGTTTCAGTTCCTGTGAAGCACGTAAAGGGTTAATAAACTTCTTGAATGTGGTTTTGAGAACCTTGAGGGGTGTAGTTTTTAGAATGGTGTCACACTTGGTTATTTTCTATCATATAGACCCCTCAAAATGACTTCAAATGTGATGTGGTCCCTAAAAAAAAAAAGGTTTTGTAAAAATGAGAAATTGCTGGTCAACTTTTAACCCTTATAACTCCCTCACAAAAAGAAAAATTGTTTCCAAAATTGTGCTGATGTAAAGTAGACATGTGGGAAATGTTATTTATTAACTATTTTTTATGACATATCTCTCTGATTTAAGGGTATAAAAATACAAAGTTTGAAAATTGCAAAATTTTAAAAATTTTCGCCATATTTCCGTTTTTTTCATAAATAATCGCAAGTAATATCGAAGAAATTTTACCACTAACATGAAGTACAATATGTCACGAAAAAAACCATCTCAGAATCAGCGGGATCCGTTGAAGCGTTCCAGAGTTATAACCTCATAAAGTGACAGTGGTCAGAATTGCAAAAATTGGCTCGGTCATTAAGTACCAAATTGGCTCTGTCACTAAGGGGTTAAGGTATTGTGTATATGTTTGTTTTGGCCTCCCATTGAATCTAATGGGTTTCGGTTGTGTTCGTCGAATTGTTTTGCGAACATGTTCGGTGAACGTCTATATCGTCTAACGTATCGTATAACCTATAACCTATAACGTATAACCTATCGTATAACATCTATAATGATGAGAGCATTATACTGCCTCTGTACAAATCCCTAGTTAGACAGCACATGGAGTACTGTGTCCAATTTTGGGCACCGGTGCTCAGGAAGGATATAATGGAACTAGAGAGAGTACAAAGGAGGGCAACAAAATTAATAAAGGGGATGGGAGAACTACAATACCCAGATAGATTAGCGAAATTAGGATTATTTAGTCTAGAAAAAAGACGACTGAGGGGCGAGCTAATAACCATGTATAAGTATATAAGGGGACAATACAAATATCTCGCTGAGGATCTGTTTATACCAAGGAAGGTGACGGGCACAAGGGGGCATTCTTTGCGTCTGGAGGAGAGAAGGTTTTTCCACCAACATAGAAGAGGATTCTTTACTGTTAGGGCAGTGAGAATCTGGAATTGCTTGCCTGAGGAGGTGGTGATGGCGAACTCAGTCGAGGGGTTCAAGATAGGCCTGGATGTCTTCCTGGAGCAGAACAATATTGTATCATACAATTAGGTTCTGTAGAAGGACGTAGATCTGGGGATTTATTATGATGGAATATAGGCTGAACTGGATGGACAAATGTCTTTTTTCGGCCTTACTAACTATGTTACTATATGTTACTATATCGAACTGAACCAAACCTTTAAAGATTTGCTCATCTTGTATCTCCAATTCCTCAGAGTGGAGGAGAAGAAAATCCATGTACCATTTTACAGGTTAAAAAGAATATTCATGGGCCAGCATACAGGGTCCATGCACAAGGGGGTCCATACCCCGGGCGCATGCAGTTTGCTTCACTTACACCTTCCCAGTGAGGCGCCCCCTCACCTCATCATCGGGACTGCTCCCCCCACCATGTACAATGACTGCAGATTGCTGCCCACCCACCCTATAAGACAACCCCTGGCGTATAAGACGATCCTCGACTTTTGAGAAGATTTTCAGGGGTTAAATAGTTGTCTTATACGGTAAATAAAACTTTAATTTATTTAAAACATCACTATACAAACTTATCTCATATAGTGGTCTCTACATCCATATTCACCTGTATTAATGCATGGAAACTAAGCCATTATGTCTCTATGACAGATACAAAGCACAGTTCATTTTATATGGGCATATGCATAAAATTCAGATGTGAGATATTTAGTACTGCATTTTTTAAAAGCCTAAAAGCAGAGAAAGTGCATCCACCCATAAAATCTAAAGACTGCACATGACATGAACAATGTGGATTACAATGTTCACACTGTTAAAGAATTAAGATGCATTAATATTATGCACCGGGGGAAAGAAAAGTAACACAATGCATTGATGATTTTAAATGTAAAGTAACCATTATGGAGTGGCTGTAAATATGCTCCACAAGTTCACTGCACTTTTCGTTTCACAAACCTCAGGACAATTATTCAGAAGAGATTTTTAGAGACTATAAGAAAATGCTTTAATCCTTTTCCAACCAAAAGCAGTTTTCACCTTGCTGACCAAGCTAAATTTTCTGATCTGAAATATCGCTTTATTTGGTAATTACTAGAGATGAGCAGATCATTTAAATTTTAAAGTCACCGACTTCACAAATTTTTAAAAAATATTTGATTCTCAGTGAATAAATTTGCATTAACCTTTGCACTGGAAAGCTTATAATTGCTAGAAAAATACATGTATGGCAGAGTTGAGAGAACCTTTCTGAGCACAAGAGCTTACACTCTATAGGAGAGAGAAAGAGTGAAAGAGAGGATTCCACTGACCGTAACAGCTTACAGTCTACAGAACAGAGAAATAAAACCCATTGACCATAAGAGCTTACACTTTACTGAAGATAAAGAGAGGACCTCACTAACCATAAGAGCATTCAAGCTATGGCAGAAAGAAAAATAGTTAGATAAGTGAGGGACCCAGCTGATTATAAGAGCCTTCACTTTACAGGAGAGAGAGAAAGAGAGATGAAAAAGAGAGAGGACCCTGCTGATCATAAGGACCTTCACTCTACAGGAGAGAGAGAAATGACCCTACTTATCATAAGGACCTTCACACTACAGGAAAGGGTGATGGAAAACAGAGATGACTCTGCTGATCACAGTCCTTCACTCTACAGGAGAGAGAGGGAGAGAGGCAGAAAAGAGAGAGAACCTTGCTGATTATAAGAGATTATACTCTACGAGAGAGAGATGGAGTAAAAGAACAAGTGAGAGCAATGTGACCACCATGATCATAAGATCTTAAAATCTACAGCAAAAACAGGAGAACCTCCTGATCTGTTCTACAGTCAAATTGGTTAGAGACTAAAACAGTTGAACTCAACTAAATTTGGGGTGCTGTAAACCAAGAAGATGCTTAAATTAGCTAATTGGCGCCAATTCTCAAGATCCCGAGGAAGTTGTAATTATTTATGACACCTTTCATGCAGTCTAATAGCAAAATTGCAAAGATAAAGCCGTGTGCACTACTACTAGTGGTGCCCAGGTAGGTTCCCACACCATGTGATACTAAAAGAAAGAACCTGGCACTCAACTTAATGCTCGTGAGATTTTAATGGTAGTAGCCAAAAAAAGTTTCGGTCCTATATCTGGACCTTCATCAGTTACGTACTATGATGAAAAAGTGAATGACTGTAGTGTCATATAAGGCACAGCATGGTCTGCGTCTGGTATTTGCGCAGATAGGTTTAGGCACACAGATTGGACTTATTAACGCTGATAGATGCTGTGCTTGTGTCCAGACACGGAATCCCACGCATTTATGTACAGTAGGACACATAGTGCATTATTAATATTAGCGATGTGTATCATGCTCCAATTGATGGGATGAGGCCTAGAGAAAAATGTCAGCACCAGAGGCCACAAAACAGAAGATGATAGAAGATACAAAACTTAGTAAAAGAGACAATTGAACAGATTTGAGTGATTGGAGTGGCATTAGTATGGGAAAGACTGAGGAGAGATCAATATGAGAAGGATTTTCATTTAACCACTTCCCAAATGATAACAGATATGATTTTCACAATATTAATTTGATGCAAATTGAGGTCAAATTTGACCAAATCATCCAAGTTGGAATTCTGTGAGATTTGGTATTCTAGTCTAGCGGATTGAAAAAAATCAACTTTTTTCACATTTTTCATGTATTTTGAGTGCAGAGAATATATATGAAAAATGATTTAGCTTGATCCGCAATATTAAAAAATATTTGCACCTTATAGGGAACGCTCTCTGGTATGTGCTCGGACTACAATGGAACATTCGTCAGTCTTGTGTGTGTGTATGCCTTTTGGCTTTTGGATTAATTTGCCCAAAAGATGGTAATTTTTTAGGCCGCATTTTAAAAACCTAGAAATGACAAATAAAGACTCGCACATCCAAACTAGTGTGAATAGGTGCATACCAGGAGCAGCTACCTCCATACATAAATATACAAAAAAGGTTGCACTCTATCGTGCAAAAGCATGTCTAATATGAAATATATGAAATATGAATAGCAAAAATTGCTTTTGAACATTAGGAAAATATTTAAGAGACGCTTTGCACAGAATTTGATATAATCAAATAGTGTGAGCCCATCAACCAGTCGTCAAGGTGGTCTCAGTTCTGAGATTATTAAAGCAGGAAAGCTTCCGAGACTCTCAACTTAAAAGTTTAATCGCTGCACTGCTAAAAGAAACCTGCACCATTTAATATGATGATGAAGTGCTTCCAAACAATGCAGGAGTACATGAAATTAGATTGTGCGGTTTTCTGACCCCTCTCTGTCTTGACAGTTGTGTTGGAGCAGAAAAACAAAATAATAGCAAATCGCTCAACTCACTCATTATGGTTTTTGCACCAAAACATCTTGATTTGGGTGCAAAGATTGTGAACATAGCTATGTTTTTGGCAATAATTATCTTTAAAGGGAACCTGTCACCCCGAAAATCGCGGGTGAGGTAAGCCCACCGGCATCAGGGGCTTATCTACAGCATTCTGTAATGCTGTAGATAAGCCCCCGATGTTACCTGAAAAAGGAGAAAAAGACGTTATATTGTACTCACCCAGGGGCGGTCCCGCTGCTGGTCAGGTCAGATGGGCGACACCTGTCCGCTGCGGCGCCTCCTATCTTCTTTCCATGACGTCTTCTTCTGATCTTCAGCCAGTTTTAACTTGTTTTCCTCCAAACCACTTTTTAAAAATGGTGGTCATAAAATCTCCAGAACCAATGAGTCAATTGAGTCGGGCTTGTGCAGACATTTTTAGAATATAACTGCCTATCTCCTGTATCAGAATCAAGTCAAAATCTTTTTTTTTGTAATGTTGATAGGTCTCCAATTGTGCCAAGATCAATACCCAACTGTCAGCATAGTGACATTTTTTTAATTTTCATAGTATTTCTTTTTAGTCCAGCTACTGAAGATACCAACAATCATAGCAATTAAGAATATCTTTGTTTTTTTTTAATATTTCATAAAAGTACAACAGTCGGGGTCATGGCCACCGATCACCACTCTTTTGCTTTCCTTGCCCGCTTCACTACATTTTATAATACTTATTTATACTCTTTTCATGATATAAAAATTGGTAAATACACTGAAAACATATGTTAATATATTATAGAAAAAAAGTATCCCAAAAAATCCTTATACTTTTTCCACACAAAAAAAAAATCACAAAATATCGTAAAAACTGAGTGTATAGACTAGGAGACCCCCTTTTGCACTATAATAAGGAATTAAATTTCTCTACAGAGTTCCAGAACTACCTTCATGGAGCGTACTCTTGACCTGACCTTCAGATGAATCTTAAACTTGCTTTGTTGAAATGTCAAGAATACAGAATTGTGATTGTGCTAAAATGAATAAAATGTTTTTCTTGATAGCAGTTCATATTATTACGGTTATTTTCCACATGACCATCTTTATCATATCATTTCTTGAGCTGTGTCATTGTATTTATCCTTGACAATATATTATTGCAAATTTTATTTTAATAGCCATTGTTACATAACTAGTGGATATGAAGTTAAATCTTTGCTTTAGGTACAAAAAAGTATGATCACTATAACAACTGAGCTGATGCCTAAAATTAAACATTTGCACAATCTCATATATCAAGTGTGCAAACAAATGCTTGTGATAGATGCCAGCTTCTGCCAGCCCAATATACAGGTTAGCATTGAGGATTCGAGTGTACATTAGAGTGTACATATAATTTTATTAGGTATTGTAGGTGTAGAATCTTATAATTATCTGTATGTTGAACTGTGTGCAACTTAAAATGGAACTCTAGCCTACAGATTAAAGTCCTAAAGGTAAAACAATTAGACCAATGAATATTTTTTGTTATAGTGAATAGTTATAATTTTCTTTCCAAGCTGCATATGTTAGGAGCATTCCCAAAATGTGTTTCAAGACGGGCCATCTATACTTTGTTCTACAGCCAGAAACAAAGAGTGCCAAAAAGTCATTCACAGAGCAAGAAAAGACTAAGAGACAGAAGTATATTTTTGTATGTAAATATTGAAAGTATGGCTTTCAATGACTCAAATTGAAACTTGCCATTTTTGCTTTGTCACATTCGGCGCAACTATTGCAAATTTGACTAAAGTCATTCAAATCCTTCCTCTACATGTAGTGTTCAAGGGTACGTTTATAAGTTGAAATGCTTTGATTTCTTAAAAAAGGCATTGGCTAGTTGGCCTGGCATTGGAATGGTTACTTTTATACATCAAACGAGTACTATCCGATGTTTTATCAGATGGCACTTGGATCAACGTTATGAAAATATTTTATAAAAGCTACATGAATAAATTTATGACCTATGACATAGAGACACGTGATAGGTCGCCTTCCCCTCTTTGATGCGGGCTCCAGTGCTGAGCCTGCACCTTTTCCAACACATGACAGCTGAGCTTAACAGCTGCCATGTACCCCTAACAATCACGGGTGGAATTGCAATCCAACCATGACTGTTAACAGATTAAATGTCGCTTTCATTTTCTGACAGTGCATTTAACTCGCGTAAACTGGATGCGTGTCATTAGCTCAGCCTATCTGCACAGCTGTCACATGATCGTGGGGTGCTGATGAATTGACATGACAACCCAAGGTCTCTGTGGTTTACATTGCTGACCTGCTATGAGCTCCGCCCTGTGTCAGGCGCTCATAGCAGATAAGCATTTTTGCTGCACAAAGCAGGGCTGCAGGTCTCCTAAGGAGACTAATGAAGCATGTAAAAAGTAAATAAAAAGTTGTAAAAAATATTTAAAAAATGAAAAAAAATTAAAAGTTCTGCCCCATTCAAAATAAAACTATAAAAAAATTAAAAATTCCCATATTTGGTATCGTGTTCAGAAACTCCCGATCTATCAAAATATTAAAAAAACTAATCCGATCGGTAAAAGGTATAAAGAGAAAAAAATCAAACCTAAGAATTACATAATTTTGGTCACCACAAAATTGCAATAAAATGCAATAACTGGTGATCAAAACATCATATCTATCCCAAAATATAATCAATAGAAAAGTCAGCTCGGCACTCAAAAAATAAGCTCTTGCCTGGACGTTGATACCAAATAATGGAGGCACTAAGAGTCTTTGAAAATTTCGCCATTTTTTTTACAAAATTTATATTTTTGTTACTACTTCAATAAAAGAGAACCTATAAATTTTTGGTATCTACAAACATAATGATCTGGAGAATGATAATGTCAGGTCAGTTTTATCATTAAGTGAACATGGTAAAAAAAAAAAACAACAAAAAACGATAGTGAATTTGCCCTTTTTTTGGCAATTTAACCGTACTTGGAAATTTTTTTTGCATTTTCCAGCACACTATATGGTAAAACCAATGTTGTAGTTCAAAAGTACAACTTGTCCCGCAAAAAAAAGCCATCACATGGCCATATTTTTGAAAAAGTAAAAAAGTTATAGGTCTGAGAAGGAGAGAAGCAAAAAACAAAAATGGAAAAATGGAAAAACCCTAGATGGTAAAGGAGTAAATATACAGGTGATTTTCTCAAAATTAGGATATCATCAAAAAGTTTATTTCAGTTCTTCAATACAGTGAAACACATATAATAGGTATGGAGTCATTACAAACAGAGTGATCTATTTCAAGTGTTTATTTCTGTTAATGTTGATGTTTATGGTTTACAGCCAATGAAAACCCTAAAGTCAATATCTCAATAAATTAGAATACTTTATAACAAAAGCTTGAAAAATTATTTTAAAATCTGAAATGTTGGCCTACTGTAATGTTTGTTCAGAAAATGCACTCAATGCTTGGTTGGAGCTCTTTTTGCATCAATTCCTGCATCAATGTTGCATAGAATGGAGGCAATCAGCCTGTGGCACGGCTGATGTGTTATGGAAGAGCAAGTTGCTTTAATAACAGCCTTCAGCTCGTCTGCATTGTTGGGTCTGGTGTCTCTCATCTTCCTTTTGACAATACCCCATAGATTCTCTATGAGGTTTAAGGACAGACGAGTTTGCTAGCCAATCAAGCACAGTGATACTGTTGTTTTTTAACCAGGTATTGGTACTTTAGGCAGTGTGGACAGGTGTCAAGTCCTGCTGGAGAACGAGATTTCCATCTTCAAAAAACTTGTTCCCACATGGATGCATGAAGTGCTCTAAAATTTCCTGGTAGACGGCTGCGCTGACTTTGGTCTTGATAAAACACAATGGACCTACACCAGCAGATGACATGGCTCCACAAACCATCACTGATTGTGAAAACTTCACACTAGACCTCAAGCAGCTTAGATTGTGTGCCTTCCTTCAGACTTTGAGACTTTGATTTCAAAATGAAATGTAAAATTTACTTTCATCTGAAAACAACATCTTGGACCACTGAGCAACATTCCAGTCCTTTTTCTCCTTGGCCCAGGTAAGACACTTCTGTCAATGTCTGTTGTTCATAAGTGGCTTGACACAAGAAATACAACACTTGTAGCACATGTCCTGGATACGTTTGTGTGTGGTGGCTCTTGAGGCAGTGACTTCAGCAGATGTCCACTCTTTGTGAATCTTCCCAAATTTTTGAATGGCCTCTTTTTAACAATCCTTTCAAAGTTGTGGCTATCCTAGTTCATTGTGTACCTTTTCCAACCACACTTTTTCCTTCCACTCAACTTTCTATTCATATGCTTTGACACAGTACTCTGTGAATAGCCAGCTTCTTTAGCAATGACCTTTTGTGGCTTACCCTCCTTGTGGAATGTGTCAATGACTGCCTTTTGAACATCTGTTGAGTCATCAATCTTCCCCGTGAATGTGGAGCCTACAGAAATAGATTAAGGGACCTTTTTAAATCCTTAGGTGGCCTTTGTTAATTATGCTAATTTACTGAGATAATGACTTCTGGGTTTTCATTGTTGTCATAGGCTGTAAGCCATAATCATCAACATTAACAGAAATAATTACTTGAAATAAATCACTCTGTTCGACTTCTGTGTTTTCATTGGCTGTAACCCATAATCATCAACATTAACAGAAATAAATTTTATATAAAGAACCATAAAAGTGGAACAAATGTAATATTAATAATAAATTATACACTAGAGTTGGTGTGAATTGTTTTGCAGGGTCCAGTCCATTGGCCATGACGCTAATCTGTGGCCATAGAATGGGAAACCTGAGAACTGCCTCATGCTTGATGGTATTCACAGCTCTTTTTATTAGCTGGCCTGGTGCAACATATTTGTTGTGGTGTGACACATGAGTCATGTCATGCCTGGATAGCTGATCAAAAGACGAGTCATGGATACCATTACATAAGAGGAGATTATAAAATCTCCATTCCAGCTGTTATAAACAGCTGTGGCGGCCAATGAACTAGGTCCTACAAATTGATTTTACTAACTTTATTATATACCATACTTCTTCATTCTTGAAAAATAAAAATAAATGGTTTGAGAGTTAATTTACGATTCCAGAAATGCTTAAGGGAAAATGCTAATTGGGAACATGATGTGGTACTGTGAAAAATCCATGACTTCTGAGTTTTATTGCTGTTACTGAGGTTAGACCAGGGATTTTGTACGTTATTTTAGACTTATGAGATTGTTCCCTGGTTTGTGGAAATTAAAGATTTAACAGTATGTTTATATAAAATCTTACTTTTGGTGAGTTTATTAATTTAATATTGAAATCACCAATGGGTTTTGGGAAATTCTAGGTAAAAATGGAAAAAAGAAAATTATAAGATTAGTTATATAATATGTTAGATTTTTTATGCGTGTGCTCTTTTTCTCTTCCTTCTTTGGTGCATATACCCAAGAGAAAGAAGGAGGTTTGGTGGTTGGTGAGCGATGGGTTTGATACTGAAAAATGTGTAATAATACTTATTAGTCACATATTATGTGTAATTTTTGCATTAATATGTAAGATTTTAGCTTGTAACTGTTTTAACAGATAATGAATATTGTAATATACACTGTTGAAAAAATTTAAGAGAACACTACAATCCCACATCCTAGATATCACTGAATGAAATATTCCAGCTGTAAATCTTTATTCGTTGCATAATGGAATGTGTTGAAAACAATAAAACCTAAAAATTCTTAACATAAATCACAACTAAAATCCCACGAAGGTCTGGAGTTGGAATGATACTCAAAATCAAAGTGTAAAATAAAGTTACAGGCTGATCCAACTTCAGTGGAAATGCATCAAGACAAGGAAATGATGCTCAGTAGTGTGTATGGCCTTCACGTACCTGTATCACCTCCCTACAATGCCTGGCAATGCTCTTGATGAGGTGGCGGAGGGTATTCTGAGGGATCTCCTCTCAGACCTGGACTAAAGCATCCGCCAACTCCTGGACAGTCTGTGGTGCAACGTGACGTTGGTGGATTGTGTGGGACATGATGTCCCAGAAGTGTTCAATCGGATTCAGGTCTGGGGAACGGGTGGGCCAGTTCCTAGCTTCAATGCCTTCATCTTGCAGGAACTGCTGACACAATCCAGCCACAGGAGGTCTGGCATTGTCCTGCATTTCGAGGATCCCAGGGCCAACCGCACCAGCATATGATCTCACAAGGGGTCTGAGGATCTCATCTCAGTACCTAATGGCAGTCAGGCTACCTCTGGCAAGCACATGGAGGGCTGTGTGGCCCTCCAAAGAAATGCCACCCCACACCATTACTGACCCACTGCCAAACTGGCCTTGCTGAAGGATGTTGCAGGCAGCAGATTGCTCTCCATGGTGTCACCAGACTTTGTCACGTCTGTCACATGTGCTCTGTGTGACCCTGCTTTCATCTGTGAAGAGCACAGGGCGCCAGCAGCAAATTTGCCTATCCTGGTATTCTGTGGCAAATGCCAAGCATCCTGCATGGTGCTGGGCTGTGAGCACAACCCCCATCTGTGGACATCGGGCACTGAGACCATCCTCATGGAGTCGGTTTCTAATTGTTTGTGCAGACACATGCACATTTGTGGCCTACTGGAGGTCATTTTGCAGGGCTATGGCAGTGCTCCTCCTGTTCCTCCTTGCACAAAGGCTGAGGTAGCGGTTCTGCTGCTGGGTTTTTACCCTCCTACGGCCTCCTCCACATTTCCTGGTGTACTGGCCGGTCTCCTGGTAGCGCCTACAGCCTTTGGACACTACGCTGGCAGACACAGCAAATCTTAAATAATAATAATAATAATTTTATTTATATAGCGCCAACATATTCCTCAGTGCTTTAATATTCTGCAGTGCTTTAAATCTTCTTGCCACAGCTCGCATTGATGTGCCATCCTGGATGAGCTGCAATACCTGAGCCGCCTGTGTGGGTTGTAGAATCTGTCTCATGCTACCACAAATGTGAAAGCACAACCAACATTCAATAGTGACCAAAACATCAACCAGAAAGCATTGGTACTGAGATGTAGTCTGTGGTCCCCACCTGCAGAACCACTACTTCATTGAGTGTCTTGATAATTGCCAATAATTTCCATCTGTTGTCTAATCCATTTGCACAACAGCATGTGAAATGGATTGTCAAACAGTGATGCATCTTAAGTGGAAAGTTTGATTTCACAGAAGTTTGATTTACTTGCAGTTATATTCTGTTGTTTAAGTGTTGCCTTTATTTTTTTGAGCAGTGTATTTTTTTGTAAGAAGCATGATAAAATAAAGAAAATACAACTGAGCCATCTAAGCAAAAATATGTTATGGCTTATCTTTTTTTCAGATGGCTCAGCTTTATCTATGTCCTTAAAGATGATAAAGTGGTGATAAGCGTAGGTTAATTTTAACATGGAGAGATAGAATATCAAAAATAATATCCAGAAAATAACATTGTAAAAATATCTATTTATTTGCATTTTGCAGTGAGAAATAAGTATTTGATCCCCTACCAACCATTAAGAGTTCTGGCTCCTACAGACCAATTAGACGCTCCTAATCAACTCGTTACCTGCATTAAAGACAGCTGTCTTACATAGTCACCTTTATAAAAGACTCCTGTCCACAGACTCAATCAGTCAGACTCTAACCTAAAACATGGGCAAGACCAAAGAGATGTCTAAGGATGTCAGGGACAAGATCATAGACTGTTAAGGTTTGGCGGAATGCACCAAATATATATTTATAGAGTAATAGGTGTGTTCGCAACCCAGGGTCCAATGTGCAGGAGTAAAACCCGCTGCTAGTAACTCACGGTACTATATGGCGGTATAAGTGAACTCTGTTACTTCACAGAGTCACTTAAGACAAGAGAACGTTGGGCCCTATTAACCTCACAGAGGAACACTGCTATCAAATAGAGCGAACAGTGGTCATGCAGTCAGAATAGCCCACGCAAAAATCCTCATTGGAGGTGCCGGTATTCTAGGGGCTTATTTTAGCCGGGCCCTGAATCCACTCACACAAAACTCCTCACCAGAGGTGCCGGTATTCTACGGGCTTATTTCAACCAAACCCTGAAACCACATACATATGATCACACTGGCGCATAACACATAACTTAGTTGATACTAGCGCATGGCCGCACGGCCATGCGAACCTCTTAAAGCTGCAGTAACTACAGGACCTTCCTAGAAGATCAATGGGAGCTGCTACAGTACCTGAGCCACTTCAGGACCTTCCTAGAGGACCAATGGGAGCTGCTGTAGTACCTGAGCATGTGACCCCCGACCTCCAATGAGAGGACTTACCCTGGGCATGCTCAGAAGGGAAAAAGCATGACTTAGTCCCAGAGATGTCTGCTCGCCACTGACCAGTACTGGCTACAATGGCTGAGCCTGGAAAGGCAGCAGTAATCATCCACACCGTATCAGGCTGAGCCAGGTGCTGGGACCAACGTCTCCGCTGAGCAGGATCCACTGTGGCTGGAGAAGAATGGGACATCGCAGTGGAGATGGTTTTAGATTCCCCCTGTGCAGAGGCAGGAACTCGACCCCTAACATAGACCTGCACAAAGATGGAATGGGCTACAAAACCATAAGTAAGACGCTGTGTGAGGAGACAACTGTTGGTGCAGTAGTAAGAAAATGGAAGATATATAAAATGATTGTCAATCGACATCGATCTGGGGCACCATGCAAAATCTCACCTCTTGGTGAATATGTGATCATAAGGAAGTTCAGAGATTAGCCTAAAACTACACAGGGGAACTTGTTAATGATCTCCAGGCAGCTTGGACCACAGTCACCAAGAAAACCATTGGTAACATAATACACCGTAAAGGTTTAAAATCCTGCAGTACCCGCAAGGACCACTGCTCAAGAAGTCACATGTGTAGGCCCATTTAAATTTTGCCAATGAACACTTGGATAATTCTGTGAGTGATTGGGAGAAAATACTATGGTCAGATGAGACAAAAATTGAGCCTTTTTTAAGAATAACTCAACTCGCAGTGTTTGGAGGAAGAGAAATACTGTCTACGACCCAAAGAACAGCATCCCCACTGTCAAGCATAGAGGTTGAAACTTTATGTTTTGGGGGTGTTTCTCTGCTAAGGGCACAGGACTAGTTCATTACATTAATGGGAGAATGGATGGAGAGACGTACCGTAAAATCCTGAGTGACAACCTCCTTCCCTCCACCAGGAGTCTCAAATAGAAACACATTAAGGTCATGGAGTTACCTAGCCAGTCTCCAGCCCTTAAGCCCATAGAAAACTTTTAGAGGGAGTTAAAGCTCCGAGTTGCCAAGTGACAGCCTCAAAATCTTAGTGATTTTGAGATCATCTACAAAGAGGAGTGGACCAAAATTCCTCCTGACATGTGCGCAAACCACATTATTAACTACAAAAAAAGTCTGACTGCTGTGCTTGCCAACAAGGGTTTTGCCACCAAGTATTAAGTCTTGCTTGCCAGAGGGATCAGATACTTATTTCTCACTGCAAAAATTCTACTAAATTTATATAAATTATACAATGTGATTTTCTTCATTTTATTTTTGATATTTTTATTTTGAAGTACATGCAGTCATTGTGAGAAAGATATACACTATGCTGCAAAGGAAGGACACCTTGACTTGCGTTTCATCGCCTCTGCAGCTTCCTTGAAAGGTCCTCCCAATGAAGGTGCAGAGGCAGTGAAATGTGCGTCGAGGTGTCCTTCCTTGGCAGCATAGTGCATTTCCTTTTCACAATGACTACAGATACTTGATATTTATTGGATATAATATAGATGCACTCAGTGGTATCTTGCTGGTGTATAATCTATCATTTGTTAATTAGGACTGGAATATTAGTTAACCCTTTATATTTTGACTATCCTTAATAGTGTTTATATTAGCTAATAGGCACTCTATGGTCCTATATCATCTGTGTATTAGTACCATTGCCATAGTAACTCCCATTGGACACTTGGTGTTGTAATTGAGAATTACTTGGACATATTTTATATATTAATTTTCACTTTAATATATTCTAAAAGGTCCTCAATATCTGGTTGACTAATTATCTATGTCCTGATATTGAGGGGGATATGCATTTGCTGTTTTAGTCTTTCTGCTATCATGTACCATTAGATGGTCATCCATGTTTTATGTTGTTTTGTACACTATCTTAAAATATATATTGAATAAAATAGTTATTATATATTATCATCTATTGATCATTGCTCCTTCTTTTTTGCCTTTGGCATTTTTTTTATTAACTTACAAAATCAGCAAGGGATCAAATACTTATTTCCCCCACTGTATCTTCTAAGACTAATACCGGTTGGTGTGGATAATGTCATAAGGAAAGCATAAAGACTTGGTAAGTGTGCCCCTTGGGAGAGAATGAATAAACTATGCCGTTATTATCTTTGTAGTTTTCTTTGTTCATGTGGCCTCATCTTACTCAATAATATAAATGTCACTGAATAAAAATACTTCATTTTTAAGAAAATCTGTAATTATTTATGATATTCAAAAGCATGAAAACAGAATAACATTTAGTATATGTTTTTCCTGTGAAGACTATACCCAAACATTCTGTGCACCAGAGAGAGCTAAGCAAATACAGATATAGGCTCACTGTTATTGCTAATCTGCTATATTAGTATGTTATTTCATCAGTCCATAATGTGGGAGTTTGGGCTGAAACTAAACTTTGTCTTTTGACGCATTTTGACATCTTTATCGCTACATTTTCTGTTTTGATTTTATGGGCCGGCAAATGTGACTTAGTAGGTCAGTAATAATGCTCAGTAATGGTTGGTTAAGGAACAACATCTGTTCACCTAAAATGATTTGATGCCACCAACAGATTTCTCTTAAGCTGCCTAAAATGTTCCAGGGATAAAGACTTTTACAAATACCCAATTATTTACACAAAATATGTCATTTCACAAGAGTATAGCTTTAAAGAATTTTTTTTCCAATGAGAATAAAAATTACTGGTAATTTAGGAACAAGCAATTTATATTTCGGCAATAGGATGGCCTGGTATGGGCTAGCAAAAACTATGTTCAGGAAATAACATTCACATAATCACTGGAAGTACAGGTCCTTCTCAAAAAATTAGCATATAGTGTTAAATTTCATTATTTACCATAATGTAATGATTACAATTAAACTTTCATATATTATAGATTCATTATCCACCAACTGAAATTTGTCAGGTCTTTTACTGTTTTAATACTGATGATTTTGGCATACAACTCCTGATAACCCAAAAAACCTGTCTCAATAAATTAGCATATTTCACCCATCCAATCAAATAAAAGTGTTTTTTAATAACAAACAAAAAAACCAACAAATAATAATGTTCAGTTATGCACTCAATACTTGGTCGGGAATCCTTTGGCAGAAATGACTGCTTCAATGCGGCGTGGCATGGAGGCAATCAGCCTGTGACACTGCTGAGATGTTATGGAGGCCCAGGATGCTTCAATAGCGGCCTTAAGCTCATCCAGAGTGTTGGGTCTTGCGTCTCTCAACTTTCTCTTCACAATATCCCACAGATTCTCTATGGGGTTCAGGTCAGGAGAGTTGGCAGGCCAATTGAGCACAGTAATACCATGGTCAGTAAACCATTTACCAGTGGTTTTGGCACTGTGAGCAGGTGCCAGGTCGTGCTGAAAAATGAAATCTTCATCTCCATAAAGCATTTCAGCCGATGGAAGCATGAAGTGCTCCAAAATCTCCTGATAGCTAGCTGCATTGACCCTGCCCTTGATGAAACACAGTGGACCAACACCAGCAGCTGACATGGCACCCCACACCATCACTGACTGTGGGTACTTGACACTGGACTTCAGGCATTTTGGCATTTCCTTCTCCCAGTCTTCCTCCAGACTCTGGCATCTTGATTTCCGAATGACATGCAAAATTTGCTTTCATCAGAAAAAAGTACTTGGGACCACTTAGCAACAGTCCAGTGCTGCTTCTCTGTAGCCCAGGTCAGGCGCCTCTGCCGCTGTTTATGGTTCAAAAGTGGCTTTACCTGGGGAATGCGGCACCTGTAGCCCATTTCCTGCACACGCCTGTGCACGGTGGCTCTGGATGTTTCCACACCAGACTCAGTCCACTGCTTCCTCAGGTTCCCCAAGGTCTGGAATCGGTCCTTCTCCACAATCTTCCTCAGGGTCCGGTCTCCTCTTCTCGTTGTACAGCGTTTTCTGCCACATTGTTTCCTTCCAACAGACTTACCATTGAGGTGCCTTGATACAGCACTCTGGGAACAGCCTATTTGTTGAGAAATTTCTTTCTGGGTCTTACCCTCTTGCTTGAGGGTGTCAATGATGGCCTTCTTGACATCTGTCAGGTCGCTAGTCTTACCCATGATGGGGGTTTTGAGTAATGAACCAGGCAGGGAGTTTATAAAAGCCTCAGGTATCTTTTGCATGTGTTTAGAGTTAATTAGTTGATTCAGAAGATTAGGGTAATAGGTCGTTTAGAGAACCTTTTCTTGATATGCTAATTTATTGAGACAGGTTTTTTGGGTTATCAGGAGTTGTATGCCAAAATCATCAGTATTAAAACAATAAAAGACCTGACAAATTTCAGTTGGTGGATAATGAAGCTATAATATATGAAAGTTTAATTGTAATCATTACATTATGGTAAATAATGAAATTTAACACTATATGCTAATTTTTTGAGAAGGACCTGTACATGAAAACACCATAATCTTTGGGCTAAATGCAGAGAAATTTAGGCCAATTTGAACCTGAATATGGGGAATTGAGTCACCGTGGTTCTTAGACAACAGAAATGGCATCATACAGATAAGTACCCTTTCATTATTTGCCTTATCATTTGTGCGTACCAATGTGACTTATCCTTACCCTTAGGGTTGCCTAGGGTCAGTGATCGAGGTGCACGGGCGCCGCGAACGCTAATAATTTAGGGTGCCAAGCTTCGCAATAAGGCAGGCAATGACATAGGTCTATCTTGAAACAAATAGCTCTGAATATATTTAATATTTTTTTAGATCCCCCTTTGACAGAAGGTTTTTCCATTTTTGCACATATGCCACTATATCTTATATATAGGGTTACCTCAATTTGATCTTGGTTTGACTTTTTGGTTTGTGAATAGTTTATAATCTTTAATGTACAGTATATCAAAGAAATATGCTATTTTAAGGGATTTTTATGTTAAGCATGTGTTGTTCCCTGAGCTATTTGAGATTTATTGTTATAGTCAATTTGTTCTGTAGAACATACATTATGGAACATATAGAAATAGCTTGAATAATAGGCACTCTCACAGTTAATACTTGTATTGTTGCATTACGACTTTCATGTGCATTATAGGTCCAATGAAACATTCATGATGTTTGTGTTACACCCTTAATGAATTTGATAAGAAAAAAAACTCTATGGAGCATATTTATTAAGTCGATTGTTTCACACTCCAATCTTAATGAAGGGCTTGCTGAAGTACTTAATGAATTCTATGTTGTTTCTCTGTGGCGTTCACCTCCATTGTACCTCACAAGAAATGCTATTCCGGCAATGGCGTAACATTTCTGGCATAAAAAAAATTGAATTTTGCAGATTTTGATGGACTGCCGAAGACATTCCCTGTCCCAACCAAGCTCATCTCAAGTTTCGTCCATTCTAGTAGCCGTGCTGTGCTTCAAACTGGCTTGAAAATGCCTAAAAATCGCAACATTTTTGTGCAATGTCACATTGTACATACATTTTTATAAAATTTCAAACTATTTAAGTCAATTTTCTTCTGAAAAATCAATGATGAATCACCTCCCATTTGTCAGGCTTTTAGGTGCTGTAATATGATATTTATGCACGAGTTTATGATTTACCTAGTTGTCTCTTTTACCCTATAGCAGAAAAAAATTCAAGAGTGGTGGACCAGTGGAAAAAAAAACCACACCAATAAGCCATTGTTTTTTTATGGTTTGTTTTAAAAATGTTCACTGTGTAGCAAAAATAAAGTGAAAATATAATTTTCCAGGTCAATGTGATTATAGCAATACCAGATACTATAGAAATTATAGATAGAAAAAATTCTGATGTTTGGTAAAAAAGTCATCGATTTCTCAAACCCATCTTTTTCAGTGAATGAAACTGTATAAAGGGTTGTTCTTTTCAGTGTGCTGATAATTTTAATGATGTCAATTTTGGATACATATAATATTTTCCCTACAATTTTTAGATTGGTGCGTTTTTTTTTTTTTTTTAATTCTCCTAACAGTGTTTACCATATGAATTAAGTACTTTTCGATTTTTATAGATTACACTTTTATGGATGTGAAAATACTAGATGTGAGCAGATGTTTTGAAGTTCAAAATTAATGACATTACTAAACTTTCCTCAAAAATTTCATTTGCAGTCAATAAATTTCACAAATCACAGTACTGGAAATGTTGTAATTGCTCTGAAAATATACTTGGGGGATAAGAGAGAGAGAGAACTATAAATATTTATACTTTACTGGTGTGAGAGAGGACCCCACTGATTATTATAGCTTGCACTCTACAAGAGATGGAGGGTTTTGCTGAGCATGAGAACCTACATTTACCACTAGACAGCTAGAAGAGCCCTCTAGCCATAAGAGCTTACACGTTACAAAATAGAGAGGACTTTATTGAACATAAGAACTTGCACATTACAAAAGAGATGGCTCTACTGAACATGAAGAGCTTACATTCTACCAGTGAGAAATGGCCACTCAGACAAATAATGGCTTGCATACTACAGGAGGAAAGAGAGACCCACCCAGAGTCTCTGGAGATGGAAAATTATTCTGCTATGCAAACTGTGCTCCACTGGGAATTGCTTATCTGTTATTCCCAGGTATTGACCACCATTGTACAAGATATGATAATCTTTAAGGCTATGTGCCCACGTTGTGTTTTTTAAGCTTTCTTTGCTGCAATTTTCCTCTGTGGAAACGCTTAAAAACGCTTACTAACAGCATCCCATTACTTTCTAATGCATTCCGCAATTGATGTGCCCATGCTGTTTTTTCCACTGCTGAAACACATCGCTGAAAAAAACGAAGCATATTCATTATTTTCGCGGCAATTCCGCACCCATAGACATGCATTAGAAGAGCGCTAGAAATTGCATGAAAAACGCATGCAAAATGCGTCAGTTACACGTCAACATGCGTATAAAATGTGTCCAAATCCACATGCGCTTTTCCTGCCAAGAGTATGCAGAATTGAAGCAGAAAATTCTGCTTCTATTCTGCAACATGGGCACATGGCCTAAGATGTCATAGCTGCAGGGAATTATGAAGAGACACATCTGGCAAAGCAAAATTGCAGTAGCACACGCTCTAATGCTTAAGCAGTATGGGAAATGTTGCCAGGCAAGACAAATTGAATATCAAAATGTTAAAATTTGCATGACCAGCAACTTTTCTGGAAATTTTTGATTTTTAACATAGGAGAAAGTTTTGTTTTTATTCATCAAGTTGTCACCTGGAATAGCTATCCAACAGTCTTTGAGGAGTTCCCAGAGGTGCTAACCCCTTATTGACTACTTTGCTTTCAGCCTGCAGTAAAATTCACCCATTCATCTGTATTGGGTGTGATTGAATTTTTGTGGAAGCAATGACATCTGGGTTATTACCAATATAATTATATTATAATTCAATATAAATATTGATCTACTTAAGTGCAAACCAGATGATTTGTTATTGCAAAATACTGTGGTAGTGTAGTCACATTTTTTAAATGTAGCTTGAAATAGGATTATATCACCAACAGGGTAACAAGCAAAGCATCAAAACACCATGATACCTCCAACTCCATGTGTCCCGGTGTTATCCACACATGTAGAAATAATGGCCTTTTCAGAGTTTCGCAAAAATATGGTAGTTGATACCAAAAAAAAATGACTTCTCAAACCATAATATATATTTCTACTGATCTAATGTCCAGTACTTTGTTGCTTGGTCCAAACAAGTCTCTTATTATTTGCACTTCTCAAAACTGGATTATTTGCAGTAATTTGCCCATAAAGGGCTGCTCATTAAAGGCTTCTTCGGACAGCTGATTTTGGGATGTATCTGCTATTTTATGTCTGTTGATCATTATTAAGGGCTATTATCTGAGGTTCTGGCTATTTTTAATGTCTACAGCTTATATTTCTGATGAACTTATCCTCTGCAGCAGAGGTAATCATTGTTCTTCATTTCCTGGGGCAGTCCCCATAAGAGCCAGTTTCTTCAGAATAATTAATGGCTTTGAATTAATTAATGCCTCTTCAATCCAGGCTATGGCTCAACAAGTCAAGATACATCACTGCATGCAGTGCCGTCACATGTCATGACATCATAACATTACATGTATTTGCCTGGATGACAACACTAATTGCATTTGCAGTGGCGTTCAAAGCCCAGTGCGGCGGAAAACTGTTGCCTGAAATGAATGTGGCCAAAGTGAATAAGTGCTATGGCGCAAAGGTGATAAAAGATGGGTCGAGGACTAGACAATGGGTTGTGGGATCAGGTCAGCAATGAGTCTATTACATTTTTTTCTTACATCCTTCATTTATTTGCTGGGGTAGTGCAGAGACCCGGAGCATAATAGGAAACATTTTTTTTGCACAAAATAACTTTGCTGTAAATTGTGTTTCTGTGTAAAATGTGCACAATTTGGCGAATGTGAGTCTCGGCACATTGGATAATTTATATTTAACACAAACATTGGTTTGTTACACACACAGACACACACACATACACGCTAGCATGAAAACTTTACTGTACTCTTTCACATTATTCTCTCCCATCACTTAAGAATGGTCACTTTACTACCAGTACCAATAATTATTATGATAAATTTATTTGAATTTTTAAGAATAATTATTATTTTCAACTCCTTATCTTTCATCTGGCTACCTCCATCATCGTACATCTACAAAGTTGCAAAAAGGCACTTCCTTGTTGAATTACAACTGATTTGTTTTGCATACTTTTGCATCAATGTCAATTATTTCTGAATCTTCCTCTAAGCTTATATAGCTGACATTAATCTCCAGGGTTCTCTGTTTTGTCACACAATAGAAATAGTGTTCGTAAATGACACTTCATTGACATGAAGTTAAGAGAAAATAGTTGTGATTTGAGATTCAAAGTCAAACATATTGTCATGCTGTGGTGCCCATGGGAGATTCTAATGCAAGAGCGTTCTAGTCTACTGTTCATTATGATTGCACTGTTGATTAGGTATAAAGATAGATCAGGGTAGGTGGCTGTGGTAGTCACTTATCTATTCAAGCTCAAAGCGATGAACTTTAGTGTATATAATTTAGTGGTTACATGCAGCTTAAAGATTTAACTCTTTCGGGTAAACATACTTATGCCTAGGAATAAACTGTCTATACATATATAAATTACCGTACATAAATATCATTATAATTAATCTAGCTTTAAAAAGAGAAGACTAAGAAGATTTACTTTAAATAAAGCTAATTTTATATATGTCATGAGTCATATGTCATAAGACCACTAGCAAACGCTAAAATGGAGCGTGAAGAATGTGGTCCTATACTACAGCCTTCAAAAGTGACAAATTAGAAATAGCCTAAAAATAGCGTTAGAGGAATAAAATGAACTAGAAATAATGCTAACAGTTATGTCATATTCCAAAAATAAACAGTCTTGTGGAAGTCTTGCTAAGAACAAGGGTGTTAATTTCTTGTTATTTCCTGTACTTTTCCATTTTCAGCTGTCAGACAGCTGAATAGTAGAGGGCAGAGGTCAGAACTGGGAGGTGGAGATATTAGCTTAAATGTTGTGAGATAGAGAAGAAAATGTGAGCTGCTGCAGCCAGGTGCCTTACTCATCTCAGGATTGTAAAAAGGAGGGAAGAAAATAGATCATCTCCTCTGACACATATGAAAGAATTCTTAATAATAAATTTCTCTACAGTTTTGATCGCAATATAAGACAAGGTAGGATCGAAGGGAAGAAACTTCTTTTAACCTTTTTATGTGTAATTCCTATATTTAGTGTTCCTTTAAATTAGACGGCAAGTGTATGTTCATATATGTGTTACATAAGGAATATGCTATCACATTGTTACAGACTTCAAACTGTTCATTGCAAAAAAATGAATCTTCAACTAAATTCAGTAGCAAATCTACAACTATAAAAAAGTCAGATTTTTTCAGGTCACTGTTACTTCAACCAACTTTCTATGAATCAGTGTTACAAATAAAGTACATTTGTAACATATTTTATGAAAGAAAATGTTACTTTAGAGCTCACCATATTGTTTTTCACTAGTTTTACTGTATATGTTGGCAAAAGTTCCCAGCCTATACTTTAAAGCAGGGGTCCCCAACCTGTAGCTCGGGAGCCATGTGTTTCTCTCAGTCCTATGAATGGTGGCTCCTAGTTGTCTGCCAGCTTGGTACAATAGCTCCAGATCTGGCAAACGACTATGAAGAGCACATCTCAAAATGGTGAATTTTGTGATTAGCATTGCACAGAAGAGCAGATCTAGTTGCACATACATTGGTTTTAAGGGTTTAGAGATAATGATACCTGTCAGAGGAGGTGCTTAAAGCTCGATGCGACAGTGTGTTGGGAGTGTTTGATGGAAGAATACTGAGTGGAGATACTGTGAAAACCCCTGGATCTTGGTATACTTCTTCAGGGTGATTTCTATGGAAAAGCTTTGGTCATAATTGTACCTGTAATAGGGGCATTGGTTGCCACTACTGTGTGGGGGGCGAGAGCTGGATATGGCTTTTGAACCTTTCTCGGAGCTGTATGTGGATCACGACCATCTCTCAGATCTGAATATGGCTCTCAAGGTCAGAAAGGTTGAGTAGCCCTGCCTTAGGGTATGTTCCCACAATCAGTAAATGCTGTGGATTGGATGATGCGTACTTTTTCAGTGTTCAACCCGCAGCATTCAACTGTTGCTGGATAGTGGATAGCATTTCAAGAAATCCCATGCCCACTATGCGTCCAGAGACGCCTGCTACTCACCTGCAGAGACGGACATGTGGCACATCTCTCCAGATGGCAGCATGTCAATTTTCACCTATAGAATGTATTGCATGCGGTGAACCCACGCGGTTCATTGAACACATGTGGATTCACCTGTGCTCAATACACAGCAGATCTTTGGATGCAGTGAACATACACTGCATCCAAAGTGCTGCCAGTTCTAGATTGTGGGCACACAGCCTTAAAGTAAGGCTGTGACTGAGACCATGGACCTGACCTAGACTGGTGTTATTTACATCATTAGCAGATGCGCTGGATTCTCACACTCCTGATTCATGAATATGCCTCTTCATAAAACAGGAGTGTCAGATGAGTGGTGTACACATCACTTTGCACCTTGCCACAAATACTACTCCAGCCACTGTTGGAATAAAATTGGTGGTGTAACAAACAGCATCACACAGCATGAACTTGTCTAGTGGCAGTTGCCATGCCCCGTCCAGCACTAGCTCCTTCCACTTTTTCAAAGCTTGAAAAAAATGGCATAAGAATGCAAAAGTCACATAATTTTAGTCCAGTCACAATTTGTGCCAAAACAATTCATCTTATCAATGCTTTTATGCCAGTCTGGCTTAACTCCACAAAATGGAAGAGTGAAATCTGTTATGCTTTTTAATGCTACAGTATACTGACTGAAACTAACAAGAATAAGGCCAACAGGACACTCATTTGGCCTTTCTCCGTCTAATATAATAATATAGACACATTAAATGCACACGTTGAGATCTTTCCTGTTATACACACTACATGAACAGCACAATTGTGATGTTTTCCATTTATCTGATTTTTTTTCAGCATTTTACTGCATTGAGCATTTAATCTCAGTTCATGACTGAATCTGTCTTTAGAGACAGAAATGTCTCAGCTTAACTGAGGGGATCGGATTAAATCCTAACAGTACACAGTGACTGAAGATTTGTCTAAGGCTGTGTGCACACGTTCAGGTTTTTTCGTGTTCTTTTTGCGGTAAAAACGCTATAAAAATTCATTAAAAATGCATACATTATGCATCCTCTCATTTAGAATGCATTCTGCATGTTTTGTGCTCATGATGCGTTTTTTTCCACGAAAAAAACGCATCGCGGTAAAAAAAGCAGCATGTTCATTAATTTTGCGGATTTTCTGCATTTTTCCTGCTATTCTATGCATTTGGGAAAAAACACACAAAAAATGCACCAAAAACGCATCAAAAATGCGTCAAAAACGCATGAGAAAACGCGAAACAAATGAATGCAGATTTCTGGCAGAAATGTCCGGTTTTTGTCAGGAAAATTTCTGCAAGAAAAGACCATTTCACAAGATCAAGACATACAGTAGCCCAGCTTAAGTTCCAGGCTATAGAACATGTCCCCCGCCCCAGGAGAGGGGGTGACCATGTCAAGCTACCCAGGTCACGTGAGACCTACTGGATACACAAATTGGACACCCTGACTCCTAAGGGACTCAATAGGGAGATCGATTGGTTATTGTGAGCATTTCTATAATTATTTATTGACCAATTTTCTTCTATTACCTTACAGACCCGTTAATATACTGTGGTACTAGACCCACTATTTTCTGTGATACTAGGTGAGTTACCCTAGACCCCGATCCATACATCGATATAAGACCTCCTTTATTCAACCTTCAATAAGTCCAGACTCACGTAGTATTTAATGGGACATTTCCTTTACCGATTATTACCTGTGCCTTTTATACCCTAATTATATTAAGTCTCAACCATTGCAGTATGTTGATTAAGCCCATGACAAAAGTTAGTACCTTATCTAACATGGTTACCAGTTGTCATAACAAAAGCTGCGCATGTGCACTACATACGGCACAGTCGCGATATGTCACTTCCGGTCCTCAGCACCCACTTCCGGTATGGCAGCTATGAGCTCCATTTAAACCAGACCCATAGCAGATTATGCACATGCCGGTCTTAGCTAGGCACGGGAGCGCTGCTTCGAACAACAAACACTGCAGGTAAATACTGAGAGTCTCATAGTGCCTCTGGTTCACTGTTACATGACGGGACGAGTCATAAACCTATTGTTTGTCCTAACAGATCCACATTACTGGACACGAACATCTGCATGCGGACATTTATATTACAATAGGTACCATGTTTACTCCTATGGGCACGTTTCCTGTCACTTCACAAATGCTAATATGTTTTCACTATTTTCTACAGTGTATGTATATCTCTACTGGGACTTTCCCTTCTCTGCACACTACTGTCATAATTGGAATAAGGTAAATACTACATTAATTTTCATGACTTACATTGGGACAGCTCATATGATGTGTTTAATAAGATGATGCACAAGTTTATCCATCTGATCATAACACTAGGATGATTCTTGATTTTTGACACTTATGACGTGTTCTTTTTTCTCACAATTTATTTGGTTTGCGTATTTTCTTTTCCTTTATTTGCAGCGATTAAGTGACAAAGGCTCTGGTTGAGCCGAAACATTGTATAAAGATCGCATAAGCTGTAATATTCTGTTACGCTCCCAGATTATGTATATTAAAATCATACCAAATTTTGCATAGGAATCATATAGAGTGTGCGGTGAATTCTAATCTCTACTGTTATTTGGGCCATTGGTCCATTACACTAGCACCTTGTCTCAGTAAGGCTGAGTGCACACCAAGGATCTTTCTTTGATCCCACTTGGAGAACAGGAACACTAGGACAGGTGCGAGCATAATGCAGGACTGGCAGATGAGCACGGCTGAAACTCAGACGAGTAGGCTGGCATGGCTGAGACACAGGGCTGGCAGGTATGGCAGAGACACAGGGCTGGCAGCTACAGCAGAGACACAGGGCTTACAGGTACTGCAGAGACACAGGGCTTGCAGGTACTGCAGAAACACAGGGCTAGCAGGTACGGCAGAGACACAGGGCTGGCAGGTACAGCAGAAACACAAAGGTGGCAGGAACGGCAGAGACACAGGACTGGCAGGAATTGCAGAGACACTGGGTTGGTTAGTGTGGTGTAAGAAGGAGCAGGTAGGGACCTGTTCACACAGGAAGTGCAGATACGGATATGATGTATGAAGGAACAGGGTGGGCCCTGTTCACACAAGAGGTGCAGGTAAAGAAACAAGCAGGAAGGAATGAAGTATGAAGGAACAGGTTGGGACCTGTTCACACAGGAGGAGCAGGTATGGATACAAGCAGGAAGGAAAGAAGTATGAAGGAACAGGTTGGGACCTGTTCATACAGGAAGAGAACTGCAAGGCTGCGGATAGGAGTGGTAGAGCAGCAAGAGATAGAACAGCAACAGAAGCTAAGCAGAGCGGAACCGCAAGGAATGCGGAGAGGAACTGCAGCAAAAGATTTCTGCAGAAGATAAGCAGAGCAGAACCGTAAGGAATGCGGAGAGGAGCTGCAGCAAGAGATTTCTGCAGCAGCAGAGATGTGTAGAATGGAGCAGAACCGCTGGAGTGCAGAGCAGAGGTAAAGCTGCAAGAGAGCAGAGCACAGGCAAAGCCACAAGAGCCGCAAGAGTGTAGAGCATAAGCAAACAGAGAGGACTCAAGGAAAGACACAGCAGGGAAAGAAGCCCCAGACAAGGAGACAGAGGTAGGACAAAGTTCAGACAAGGTAATGGAACAAGACAAGGTACAAGAACAAAGACACAAGGACCAGGATATTCTGCCTCCTGGAGGGCGGACAGACCAAAACAAGGTAACGCAAGGACACAGACACTGAGACCAGGATGTACAGCCTACTGGAGGGCAGACAAACAAGATCAAGGCAAGGCAAGGAGAAAAGCCTCCCGAGAAGGACTAACGCAGAGCAAGGCCTGGCAGCTCAGAAGCGAAACACTAACTGAGTTAACATATTGCACAGGCCCATTCCACAGGGTGGAGCTGCCCTAAATACTGGAGGCCTCTTGGTAATTGGTCAGGAACCCATTAGACAGCTGCACCCTGATTCTATAAGAACCAGAGAGTTCTGGCACCGCCTTCCTATGCACACAGCCAGGAAGTATGCAAAGAGCAGGCAGAAAGCAAGAGACACAGAGCATGGAGCCGGCAGCAGACAGAGACCACAACATGACCTGGAGCAGTGGGTAAAATGGTGTGTGAGAGATGAGAGGCCATGCCGTGATGCCAGCAGAGTTGTTACAGTGATCTGTTATAATTCAAAACACATGATCTTGTTTTTGGCTGGAAAATTTGCCTATTTGTTCATTTTGGATTTTTCCACCTTTTCGACCTTTTTAGACAGGCACATTTGTAATCTGTATTTTATCTGTTTGCATCCAATCAAATGCTAATGGAATAAAGATGAAATACATCAAGAATACCAATATACTGTATATATACTCATTGTGGATCCATATTGAAGACATGTAGCAATTAGCTGGCCTTGGACAAAAGAAGAATAAAACTAGAATATTTATTATTGCCTCCATTGTCTTATGAGAGTTCAATTGAAACTTGTAACAGCAAATAGGGAGGAAAGCATGCAGCATTTTTTCATCTGTAAGTCCTCATAAATGTTCACAAGTTTGACTATAGCAAGGAAATAAGAGCTTGCATGGTTAACTTATACGGAATAGGCTGTACCACAAAATATTCACTTCATACATACCGTATATCATGATCATTGACTCAAGTGGGTTTGATGGATGCCAAAACAACGTTTACAATCTGCTGTGCTGGCGTATGGTGTAGATACCTAGCCCTATTACTATGTGGCAGGAAAGTGAAGTGAGTTCTGCTGCTCTTTCCTATGGGAACTGTCACAGTGAAGAAGTGAACACCACAATTTTCTTTTTCTTTTTACAACAGTGGTATGCGGGTGACACATACAGCTCCAATACTTGTTAAAAGAGATGTAGACTGCCATGTATTCAGCTTCTATAGAAAACTGATAAAATGAAAGCAACATATGGAAAACATTGAAAAGTTTGCTATTAGCTTATTTTGCTACTACAAGAAGCAGCCCAATTATACCAAGAGGTAATGGACTCACTGAGAATATTTTCTGCAGCTGGTTATTTAAGGTTAAATTAAACTAGTGACTTAGAAGAAAAGGGAAGATAATCCCTTTTTCTCTGTCTCTGCCCTTTAGGAAAGATGTCTGACAACTTTGATCTTTTTAGCTGTCTACAGTGTAAAAGGCATGAGTCTGTGTGTTCTGCGCTCGCAGACAATATGGCTTCATGCATTTTTAATGAGCTTTTTCTCCTATTATTTTCACCTTAACAAGGCATCGAGACTCTGGCTGCAGGTAGGGAACGGTAAAGAGAAAGAAGTTGGGAGCGCCAAGAAATGTTGCTGCAAGATGCTTCACAGAGAGATTCTAGACCATATTCTGTTTTTGTGGTAAAAAAAAAAGACATCTTGCTCAGCATAATCATGTACAGTAATTATGCCATCTGTAGCTACTCACCTATTTACCATAATCAATATACTTTTCAGTATTATACAGTGATTGCATTGCGTACTACTGACAATGAAGCCACATCTGTGTCAGTTGCTGTATTTTTAGTTATATCTTACTTTGGCATTCCACATTATGCCATCAATAATTTTGTCCTTTTAAAATGTAATACATGTAATAATATTATTATTATTTACAATATTAGTATGGCACAGCGAGTGTCAGCCCGATTCTGCTAGGGCAAAGCTTAGAAATTGAGATGATTTTGTCTTAATCTCCAATGCTCTACATAGGCGGCAAATAAAATTATGAAGCTTAGTAAAATGAAGTGAGCTGTGCCATCTTGGTCACTGTTTGGATTAGGGATAGACATATGGCTTGGGAAAAGGTTAGGGGTACAGTTACTGATAGAAATAGGGTTAAAAATGTTATATAAAAAGATACAAAAAGGCAATAAAAAGCAAAAAGAGGAACAACTTTCATTTTTAAAACTATATGTCTAGTTTCAGCAAATACTGATAAAAAAGTAAGACGTCAAAGAAGAAACTGTAATTACATCAGTAATTTCCTCAAATTAAAATAAATGTGCTTGGGGGAAAGAGGATCAATGTTTCAGGTAGATGATTTAGCTCTCTGCTAAAATATTCATTCACATTGTTAAAATATAGGCCTGAAACAGTTGAGACAAAAGATTGAGTTCATTTCAGTTATGATGTCAGGGGTTTAACCCTGGGGTAGAGGAAGATTCTCAGGGAGTACTAAAGGTTTATAGTTTGGGGTGCCAAATACTTTCCTTGTAGTGAGTTGCTTGCTCCTTATGGTAAAGTTGATGCATGGGTCATTCAATGCCAATATTTTCCTAAGGAGAAAAGAGTCTCAAAGAATTGTGTGACCTTTGCCAAACCTCAAACTTTGTTAGATTTTTTATGATATTATATGGTCACTTGCAATTTTGTTTCCTATCTGAAAACAGTAACTTATTTTTGTTATAAGACATGCATGTGTAAGGATCTCATTTTCTAAACAATGAAAGTGCACAATCAGTTGAAATCAGTTATAAATTAATAAATTAAGAATCCTATTCGTTATTGCATTTACATCTTTTAGTGCAGTTTTTAGCATTTTTCAACCTGCTTTTCATTAGCGCCTTATGCTTTTGTTCATTCAAGCTTTTTTTGAAAGTCTGTTTTTATGTCTTCTAGGGATGAAAGGATCAATTTCAAGTAAAATTTCCTGAAATTTACAGTTTCACTCAAATTCGAACATTTTGGGATTAGATTCGCAGTTCACAGAAAAACATTTGCTTGCCACAATTTTTAGCAAAGTTTAAGCATCAGATAGTGGGTTAACATAATTTTGTGTTGTGAACCGGCTTCCTCATAATGCCCTGCAGCCGTTACATCTTGCACATTGTCATTCCTTGTACAGTGCCAGGGCCACCACAGATCAGTGGTTCCCACTGGAGAGTAGTTTGCACAGATGTTTTTTCCATCTCTAGAGTCATTGGCCATTTTCAATATTTGATCGGTATTTTACATTAGTATTTGTAAGCCAAAATCAGGAGTGGATCTATCAGAGGAAAAGGATAAGAGAAACACGTGCACCCATTCCTGAGTTTTGCTAAGGAATGCTGATGTAACATACTGACCAAATACTGAAAGTGTGAACGTGGTCTAAGTCTCTCTCTTCTATACTGTAAATTCTTATAATCAGTGGGATCCTTCTTTCCTCCTGTAGAGTGTAAGCTCTTGTGGTCAATTGGGTCCTCTCGCTCTCTTTCTCTCTTTCTGTAGTGTTTCAGCTTTTTTAGTCAGCATGGTCCTGTCTTTCTCTCTACTGTAGAGAGTGAACTTGTATTGTCATTGGGGTCCTTCCTCTCTCTAGTATATAAAGAGTAAACTCTAATGGTCAGTGGGGTACTGGCTCTACCTCTCATGTATTTTATGTACAATGACTAACTTTTCAGTATTAAAATTCATGCAAATTTATTCACCAAAAAATTCAGCGAAACAGAATTGAAAAAAAAATCGACTCTTCTTTAGCGTCTTCCTTTCTTTTTGCTTTATGTTCTTTATTGTGCAGACTTTTATTTCATTTTATTCTATTGTGACTTTTTAAAAAGTTGCAATTTTTTGGTGCAGATTTACAAATGTATGACATTTCAGAGGAATCTGCAAATTTCTGAAATAAGAAGCCGACAAAATGGTTATAAGTTCATTTTTGATTCTGAGTAAAATTCATAATGTTTAATATTATTATTATTATTATTAATGTAACATAAAAAATATCAATAAATAACACAAGACGAAAAGAATGCGTTAGAAAATAAGGCACAAATGATGGCTCAAGCCCTATGTATATAAGGAAATTGCAAGCTATTTGTTACACAATAAATGAACATTCTTTGTACGAAATCAAAAAATCCCTTTAAAAGTGAATTCACAATTACTGTAAACTACACAACACAAGCCAGTTTAGAAAGTATAACATCCCAGAAGATCCATATATCTGCAGGTGACACCGAGCTCAGTAGAGAGAATTCATGTTATTTATCATTCATTGAAATATCTCTGTATGTCTTCTAGAAGGAAAGGTAGGAGAATTGAACAACGTTATGCACCAAATGGGTTGTAGAAAACATATTTTTTAGACCACCATTCACAGTAGAGTTGATGTGAACAGAGTAAGAAAATCAAGAGCTATGTAGATAAGGAAATGAAACGTGAAGCTAAATGTATTAAGATTTTGTACTCGGTCATCCGGTATTCCATCATAAATGAAATGCACAGCTGTGTGTGGATCAGGATTTATTCTGAATGCATTCTCCTAAGGGGACAGCCTTTACAATTCATGTAAACATTGCTACTTGTGAGTTATGGACACTTTTCTCACATGTGAGCAGTAAAGATAAAAACACATTCTAGTGTGGAGTGGGGATGAGAAATGTCCCCAGTGTTATCTTTAAGTGTTTGTTTTTATTTCACTTCTTCTGTGTATTTTCTTTTCTCGAAAATTCAGTCTTCTGACATAAGAAATAAAATGTTAAACTTATTCCTCTGTCTTTCCTTCACCTTAAATGACCTTTGGAGGGCTTGTATTTATACTCTGGATAGAAAGATTTATTCAAAGAAATACTAATAACACTTTTATTAAAAGTGCCCATTCTGCAATATAACACAAAACTGAAAAAATGTCAAGGCTGTTGTTAACAGGTCTAAATATTTCCATTGATAAATATTTGTGTATAAATGCAGAACTTCTAGAAAATGAATCGTTTTGATATCTATCTGATCAATTTTCAGAAGAAGTCATGCGCAAAATGTATGCGGTGCTTTGGGCATGCAAACAGTGACCACCTGTGGTTTACATGCACATTGGGACTGAGTCATCAATGTTTTTACACCAGAATGAAATCTTGAAATATTACAAAAGTTGATAAAAATAGCAATTTTGGTGCTTTTACGACAGACCTAGCCAGATGCATCAAAGATGGCTAGCTGAATCATAATGGGGCATGGCAAAGTCTGCCCAGCAAAATCAATAATAATTATGCCACTTCAGTGGTATAAATTATGCCCAAAATGTGTGCCAGCCACTGACTGGAGCAACATTTCTGGCGGAGACTCATTGTAGTTACATGCGCCTCATGAATTTGGTGCATCTTACTCCGACACTCTTTTCATTAAGATTGGTGTGCACAATGCCAGCCTTAATGATGGGCTGACAATAATGTATCACAAAGTTTTCTGGTTTAGTGTGTTTAGATACTTTAGCCAGATGTTTATATAGTTACTGAAGTACAATTATAAGCATTTTATACGTTTTTAAACTTTTAGTGACAAATATATGGTTTATCTAAAGACTCAATATTTATAGTGTTGACCCTTATTTTTCATGGCTTCTTTAATTCTCTTAGGCATGCTGGATATTTGCTTTTGGGATAAATCTTGATTCATATCAACCCTTTTTTTTGCCTAAAAAGTGAATGGATCATGTCCAAATTTCGGTGTTTTTGACCACCTGCCTAAAGTTAACATGGAGTCAACTACATATGCTCTGTGACCTCTGAATTTTATCCACAAACCGAATGTGACTTTTTATTGAATTTGCCCACATGCCAGAGTAAGATAAACAATAGTTTAAAATAAAAAACAAAAAGAACTATACTTACCTCTTTGCTGCTTGCTGCACACTATAGTCCTCTGACCTGCCTCTTCTTTTTCCCTATGCAAGCTGCATCTCCCAGCCATGAATGAGCAGGCTGGAGCTAGAACAGTGAAAAAAAGATGCCTTGAGGGCCAGTAAAGTTATCTTCTTTCCACTAATACATATTTGCCTTATTTACTCTACTGCGGGACTTCTGACAACAACCAGGCCTCAAAGGTCACTGCCCTCTTGCTCTGGCAGCTGAAACTCCAAAACCTTTTATGGATCATAACTTCTCTATTGAAGGTCATAGAGCAGCAGTATTTGGTGCCATCGGATCTGGCCGTCCCTCCTGTTACACTTGGAGACCAAATGCTACATGGCTTCTACTAGCCATTCTGCATATTCCCCCCAGGGTGCTAGAATGGATCAAGGCCCTGGAAGGCATCCGGCCCATTTCAGAGATCTTGAAAATGTAACTGGTGTGTGGCTTGAACATACAATAGCTCCATATTCTCCATAAATCTTCTTAGGAAATCCTTTCAGACTGGACAAAGCAGCTATACAGTGTGGCACTGCAGGAGGTCATCTTGTATGAGCTTGTAAACTAGCTGGTGTGGCTGGACCACCTGCTGAGCCAGTTGTCCTGTTGCAGCTACACATACTGTAGGATTGTAACCTGCTAGTAAATACCCCAATATTTCTCACACTGCTAAACTGCTACAGTGCCTACAAGTAGTATTCAATCCCCTGCAGATTTAGCAGGTTTACACATTTGGAATTAACTTGGCATTGTGACATTTGGACTGTAGATCAGCCTGGAAGTGTGAAATGCACTGCAGCAAAAAAGAATGTTATTTGTTTTTTGTTTTTTTTTTTAAATTGTGAAAAGTCTTTTCAGAGGGTCATTTATTATTCAACCCCTCAACCTACCAGAATTCTGTTTGGTTCCCCTAAAGTATTAAGAAGTAGTTCAGGCACAAAGAACAATGAGCTTCACATGTTTGGATTAATTATCTCTTTTTCCAGCCTTTTCTGACTATTTAAGACCCTCCCCAAACTTGTGAACAGCACTCATACATGGTCAACATGGGAAAGACAAAGGAGCATTCCAAGGCCATCAGAGACAAGATCGTGGAGGGTCACAAGGCTGGCAAGGGGTACAAAACCCTTTCCAAGGAGTTGGGCCTACCTGTCTCCACTGTTGGGAGCATCATCCGGAAGTGGAAGGCTTATGGAACTACTGTCAGCCTTCCACGGCCTGGACAGCCTTTGAAAGTTTCCTCCCGTGCCGAGGCCAGGCTTGTCCGAAGAGTCAAGGCTAACCCAAGGACAACAAGGAAGGAGCTCCGGGAGGATCTCATGGCAGTGGGGACATTGGTTTCAGTCAATACCATAAGTAACGTACTCCACCGCAATGGTCTCCGTTCCAGACGAGCCCGTAAGGTACCTTTACTTTCAAAGCGTCATGTCAAGGGTCGTCTACAGTTTGCTCATGATCACTTGGAGGACTCTGAGACTGACTGGTTCAAGGTTCTCTGGTCTGATGAGACCAAGATCGAGATCTTTGGTGCCAACCACACACGTGACGTTTGGAGACTGGATGGCACTGCATACGACTCCAAGAATACCATCCCTACAGTCAAGCATGGTGGTGGCAGCATCATGCTGTGGGGCTGTTTCTCAGCCAAGGGGCCTGGCCATCTGGTCCGCATCCATGGGAAGATGGATAGCACGGCCTACCTGGAGATTTTGGCCAAGAACCTCCGCTCCTCCATCAAGGATCTTAAGATGGGTCATCATTTCATCTTCCAACAAGACAACGACCCAAAGCACACAGCCAAGAAAACCAAGGCCTGGTTCAAGAGGCAAAAAATCAAGGTGTTGCAGTGGTCTAGTCAGTCTCCTGACCTTAACCCAATTGAAAACTTGTGGAAGGAGCTCAAGATTAAAGTCCACATGAGACACCCAAAGAACCTAGATAACTTGGAGAAGATCTGCATGGAGGAGTGGGCCAAGATAACTCCAGAGACCTGTGCCAGCCTGATCAGGTCTTATAAAAGACGATTATTAGCTGTAATTGCAAACAAAGGTTATTCCACAAAATATTAAACCTAGGGGTTGAATAATAATTGACCCACACTTTTATGTTTAAAATTTATAAAAATTTAACTGAGCAACAAAACTTTTTGGTTTGTAAGATTTATGCATCTGTTAATAAATCCTGCTCTTGTTTGAAGTTTAAAGGCTCTAACTTATTTGCATCTTATTAAACCTGCTAAATCTGCAGGGGGTTGAATAGTTCTTGTAGGCACTGTATATAAGATAGAGTCAAATGTACACACAAGTCAATGTTACTGGAAGCAAAATAATAATTGGTACTATAGCACAATGCTCCAACTCCTTTGATCGAGAGTCAACATGTTGAAATTTTCTTAATAGCTTTTTGAATAATAAGTTGTGTGAAAACAAAATTACCATTCAAAATGCTTCATACCTCTCCTCAAGCAAGTTAGTATTTGGGTACTGATGTGCACAATAAACTTGGTAAATGCAATGCCAATATATCATACAGTATATATACTAAAGGGGCATTGGACAAAAAATGTCATGTGGACACAGGAATAAAAGACAACACAGGAATAAAAACAGAAACAATACAATATAATAACACTGGCGCTCGACACTGGTGACACTAAATGTGTGGGAGACCCTACAGAATCCTGTAGCTGCTGGTAACCTCAGAATATGTGCCAATTCTGTGAGAACAAAGTAGATATACTAAAAGCAGGAACCGCGCTAGGGAGATACAGATGATTAACCCCTACTGGCAGGGGTGCAGTAAACCTGAGTGCAGCAATAGAATGCAACAACCAAAGTGATCCCCTATGGACAGTGTGTTTGATACACCGCAGGACAACAGACTGTCCCCCTGGCGATAGCAGTAAAGACGCACTAAGCTAGTGAGACCGCCGCTCCTACAATAGGAATAATATCAACAGGCACGGCGGCCGTAAAGACAATATTATGATATGCCTCTTACCGTATGCTGCGTATGACAGCACGCCCGGCTATTCCTGGTGGATGTCGGGGAATGTACGGTACTAATGCGTGTAACAGTGGCGGATTGGAAAGCACAACAAATATGCTGATGGTGACCGGAGGGTAGGCACGCTGCTGTGTGCTCAGGCTTAACCGGTGCTAAGTGCCGCTGGTAAGTGCAGAGCCAGGGGACGTCCCGGCCGGAGGCGTCCCTGGTTGCACTTGGAAACAAAGATGGCCGCCGCTGTCTGACAGCGTGTGACGTCACAGGCCTATGGAGCCTCGCTGGGACCAAAAGACTAACCAACGCATTTCGAAGGGTAAGCGCCCTTCTTCCTCAGGGTTGAAGTCCAGCAGCGGCTCCTATTCTATATATGCCCTCGCTCACCCTATGGGCCCGCCCACTAGAACTCAATACCCGCCCCAGTCACTGCAATAGCCGTACACCTATAATAAAAGCACATCAATCCATCATGTGATTCATCCCTTAATTAACAGCACAACTGATCCCTAACTATTGAGTATTGATAGGGCACATAACCCGATATTCATACATGCGGGATGCGTCCACAAACTCTCTAGGAGAAACAAATGGACAAAAACGAAAATACTACCCATAAAATTGAATCTTTAATGCTAAAACATGTTAAAAACGCACCAAAAAGGCTGCGAACGCAAATGTGATGCCATAACACAGTGATATAAAATATAAATAAAATAGAGCAAAATCTGAATGTATGTCCTACAAGAACGTATGCGGGCCTAATACATGTGGTGGCTAGGGCGCAAAATTTAGAAATCCTCACTACATAGTCACCCCTCAAGAGGCTGCCCACAGTTATTGTATTAAAACATCAAAATAAAATAAAATGATTTATACCAACTAAACGCATCCAGTATATACCTTTAGAATGCATATAGTTCAAAATCATGATTAAGGCCCTTGGGGGCAAGGCAGTCTAATCTGAATATCCATTCTGACTCGATCTTGGACATTTATTTCAGAAAATTGCCCCCCCTCACACTTTGGTGGACTTTTTGAATCCCACAAAATGACACGTCCCTAACACACCCATTGTGGACTAATCTGAATACGGTAAGAGGCATATCATAATATTGTCTTTACGGCCGCCGTGCCTGTTGATATTATTCCTATTGTAGGAGCGGGGGTCTCACCAGAAAAACAGAAACAATGTTTTTATATTATGTGCACTTTTCTAGTTTTACCACTATCAATATTTTACAATATGTTACAATTTTCTCTCTGGCCACTAAGCCTAACATTCATTTATCTATCTAATTTGTGTTCTTTACATGGATATTTACAGCAATAGAATGACTTAGACTCTATTTGTTTGTATATAAGAAAAACTAGAGGACATGGAGTACAATGAACACTAGGGTTGAGCGAAACGGGTCGTTCATTTTCAAAAGTCGCCGATTTTTGGCAAAGTCGGGTTTCATGAAACCCGATCCGACCCCTGTGCGGGGTCGGCCATGCGGTACGCGACTTTCGCGCCAAAGTCGCGTTTAAATGATGCGAAAAGCGCCATTTCTCAGCCAATGAAGGTGAACGCAGAGTGTGGGCAGCGTGATGACATAGGTCCTGGTTCCCACCATCTTAGAGAAGGGCATTGCAGTGATTGGCTTGCTGTCTGCGGCGTCACAGGGGCTATAAAGGGGCGTTCCCACCGACCGCCATGTTACTGCTGCTGATCTGAGCTTAGGGAGAGGTTGCTGCCGCTTCGTCAGAAGCAGAGATAGCGTTAGGCAGGGTCCATTAACCACCAAACCGCTTGTGCTGTAGCGATTTCCACTGCCCAACACCACCTTCGGTGTGCAGGGACAGTGGAAGCTACATTTTTTTTTTCCCTCAGCGCTGTAGCTCATTGGGCTGCCCTAGAAGGCTCCCTGATAGCTGCATTGCTGTGTGTACGCCGCTGTGCAAACCAACTGCTTTTTTCAAAGCACAAATCCTCTTGTTCCTTCCTTTCTGCACAGCTATCTTTTTTGTTTGTCCACACTTTTTATTTAATTTTTGCATCAGTCCACTCCTTATTGCTGCCTACCATACCTGGCTGACATTACTGCAGGGAGATAGTAATTGTTGGACACGCCCTGTTTTTTTTTTGTTTTTTTTGTGGGAGATTAAGATTGACATTTCTGCTAGAGTGCCATCCCTGTGTGTGCCATCTCTCACTCAGTGGGCCATAGAAAGCCTATTTATTTTTTTGCTTGATTTGGGTTATAAAATCTACCTGAAAAAATCACTACATCAATCAGTGGGAGAAAAATATTGGCCTCAGGGCTTGTGTGCCACTCTTGACTCCAGTGTGTGCCACCTCTCAGTCAGTGGGCCATAGAAAGCCTATTTATTTTTTTGCTTGATTTGGGTTCTAAAATCTACCTGAAAAAATCACTACATCAATCAGTGGGAGAAAAATATTGGCCTCAGGGCTTGTGTGCCACTCCTGACTCCTGTGTGCATCATCACTCACTCAGTGGGCCATAGAAAGCCTATTTTTTTTTTTTTTGCTTTATTTGGGTTCTAAATTCTACCTGAAAAAATCAATAAATCAATCAGTGGGAGATTAATATTGGCCTTTGGGCTTGTGTGCCAGTCCTAAGCGTGCCATCTCTCTCTCTCAGATAGTGGGCCATAGAAAGCCTATTTATTATTTTTTTGATTGGGTTTATAATTTTTCCCTGGAAAAAAAAAAAAAGTGGGAGATTAATATTGGCCTCTGGGCTTGTGTGCCAGTCCTGAGCGTGCCATCTCTCTCACAAATAGTGGGCCATAGAAAGCCTATTTATTTATTTTTTTTTGGTTTTATAAATTCTCCCTGAAAAAAAAAAGGGAGATTAATATTGGCCTTTGGGCTTGTGTGCCAGTCCTAAGCGTGCCATCTCTCTCTCTCAGATAGTGGGCCATAGAAAGCCTATTTATTATTTTTTTGATTGGGTTTATAAATTTTCCCTGGAAAAAAAAAAAAGTGGGAGATTAATATTGGCCTCTGGGCTTGTGTGCCAGTCCTGAGCGTGCCATCTCTCTCACAAATAGTGGGCCATAGAAAGCCTATTTATTTATTTTTTTTTGGTTTTATAAATTCTCCCTGAAAAAAAAAAGGGAGATTAATATTGGCCTTTGGGCTTGTGTGCCAGTCCTAAGCGTGCCATCTCTCTCTCTCAGATAGTGGGCCATAGAAAGCCTATTTATTATTTTTTTGATTGGGTTTATAAATTTTCCCTGGAAAAAAAAAAAAGTGGGAGATTAATATTGGCCTCTGGGCTTGTGTGCCAGTCCTGAGCGTGCCATCTCTCTCACAAATAGTGGGCCATAGAAAGCCTATTTATTTATTTTTTTTTGGTTTTATAAATTCTCCCTGAAAAAAAAAAGGGAGATTAATATTGGCCTTTGGGCTTGTGTGCCAGTCCTAAGCGTGCCATCTCTCTCTCTCAGATAGTGGGCCATAGAAAGCCTATTTATTATTTTTTTTATTGGGTTTATAAATTTTCCCTGGAAAAAAAAAAAAAAGTGGGAGATTAATATTGGCCTCTGGGCTTGTGTGCCAGTCCTGAGCGTGCCATCTCTCTCACAAATAGTGGGCCATAGAAAGCCTATTTATTTATTTTTTTTGGTTTTATAAATTCTCCCTGAAAAAAAAAAGGGAGATTAATATTGGCCTTTGGGCTTGTGTGCCAGTCCTAAGCGTGCCATCTCTCTCTCTCAGATAGTGGGCCATAGAAAGCCTATTTATTATTTTTTTTATTGGGTTTATAAATTTTCCCTGAAAAAAAAAAAAGTGGGAGATTAATATTGGCCTCTGGGCTTGTGTGCCAGTCCTGAGCGTGCCATCTCTCTCACAAATAGTGGGCCATAGAAAGCCTATTTATTTTTTTGGTTGATTTGGGTTCTAAATTCTACCTGAAAAAATCAATAAATCAATCAGTGGGAGATAAATATTGGCCTCTGGGCTTGTGTGCCACTCCTGACTCCTGTGTGCGTCATCTCTCACTCAGTGGGCCATAGAAAGCCTATTTTTTGTTTTATTTGTTTTATAAATTCTCCCTGAAAAAATCATTTTATTTTGTTTGGTTTCTAAATTCTTCCTGAAAAAATCATTTTTTTTTATTATTTTTTTTTTCTAAAGTCTCCCTGGAAAAAAAAAAAAAAATCAAATCAGTGGGAGATTAATATTGCCCTTTCTGCTTGTGTGCCAGTCTTGACTCCTGGGTGTGCCATCTCTCTCTCTCCAATTGTGGGCCATAGAAAGCCTATTATTTTTTTAGCTTGATTTGGGTTCCAAAATCTACCTGAAAAAATCACTACATCAATCATTGGGAGAACAATATTGGCCTCTGGGCTTGTGTGCCACTCCTGACTCCTGTGTGCGTCATCTCTCACTCCGTGGGCCATAGAAAGCCTATTTTTTCTTTTATTTGTTTTCTAAATTCTCCCTGAAAAATCATTTTATTTTATTTGGTTTCTAAATTCTTCCTGAAAAAATCTTTTTTTTGTATAATTTTTTTTTTCTAAAGTCTCCCTGGAAAAAAAAAAAAAATCAAATCAGTGGGAGATTAATATTGCCCTTTCTGCTTGTGTGCCAGTCTTGACTCCTGGGTGTGCCATCTCTCTCTCTCTCTCTCTCCAATTGTGGGCCATAGAAAGCCTATTTTTTTTTAGCTTGATTTGGGTTCCAAAATCTACCTGAAAAAATCACTACATCAATCATTGGGAGAACAATATTGGCCTCTGGGCTTGTGTGCCACTCCTGACTCCTGTGTGCGTCATCTGTCACTCAGTGGGCCATAGAAAGCCTATTTTTTCTTTTATTTGTTTTCTAAATTCTCCCTGAAAAAATCATTTTATTTTATTTGGTTTCTAAATTCTTCCTGAAAAAATCATTTTTTTTTATTATTTTTTTTTTCTAAAGTCTCCCTGGAAAAAAAAAAAATCAAATCAGTGGGAGATTAATATTGCCCTTTCTGCTTGTGTGCCAGTCTTGACTCCTGGGTGTGCCATCTCTCTCTCTCTCTCTCCAATTGTGGGCCATAGAAAGCCTATTATTTTTTTAGCTTGATTTGGTTTCCAAAATCTACCTGAAAAAATCACTACATCAGCCAGTGGGAGATAAATATTGGCCTCTGGGCTTGTGTGCCACTCCTGACTCCTGTGTGCGTCATCTCTCACTCAGTGGGCCATAGAAAGCCTTTTTTGTTTTATTTGTTTTCTAAATTCTCCCTGAAAAAATCATTTTATTTTATTTGGTTTCTAAATTCTTCCTGAAAAAATCATTTTATTCTATTATTTTTTTTTCCTAAAGTCTCCCTGAAAAAAAAAAAAAAATCAAATCAGTGGGAGATTAATATTTACATTTGTGCTTCAGTGACAGTCCTGCGTGTGTGGCATCTCTCTCATTTGTTGCCACCAACAACAGAGTGTGTAACATTGTGCCTGATTTTCGTTGTGGTCTCACTCACCTGTAAAGGGGTAGCTAAATCATACTGAAGTTATAGCTCACCGTGTAAGTTGTGTGACAGCAACAAATACCGTTAGTTTGGTTACGTTTTTAAAACAATGAGGAAGTCTGGTGGAAGAGGTCGTGGTCGGGGGCGTTCATTGTCAGCTGGTAATGAGGGTAGTGGTACTGGTGGAGCATCAGCTGGTCGTGGGAAAATAAATATTGCACCTAAGTCTGGAGCTGTGGAGCCAGGTTCGTCGTCTGGCTACACAAGGCCTCGAACGCTCCCTTTTCTGGGAGAAGGAAAACCGCTTTTAAAGCCGGAGCAGCAAGAGCAAGTTTTGGCTTATCTTGCTGACTCAGCCTCTAGCTCTTTTGCCTCCTCTCGTGAAACTGGTAAATGTCAAAGCAGCGCGTCGTTAGTGGATGTTCACGGTCAGGGACAAGTCGCTTCCTTGTCCTCTTCAGCAAAAACAACAACAGAGAAGAATGCAGCAGGCGACACAACGGGTTACTCCATGGAGCTCTTTACACATACCGTCCCTGGCTTAGAAAGTGAAGCAGTTAACAGTCCATGCCCATTACAAGTTGAATCTGACATGGAGTGCACTGATGCACAGCCACAGCCAGACTACTATGCTGGTCCTTTGACTCAGACCACAACATTGCCCTCGCAGGGTAATGATCAAGAATCAGACCCTGATGAGACTATGTTGCCCCATCACGAACGCTATACGACCGACCGACACGGTGACACAGACGAAGTTGCACACAAGCTACAAGAAGAGGTAATAGATGACCCAGTTCTTGACCCCGATTGGCAGCCATTGGTGGAACAGGGTGCAGGCGGCAGCAGTTCTGAAGCGGAGGAGGAGGGGCCGCAGCAGGCATCAACATCGCAACAGGTTCCATCTGCCGGGCCCGTATCTTGCCCAAAACGCGTGGCAAAGCCAAAACCTGTTGGAGGACAGCGTGGCCATCCGGTTAAAGCTCAGTCTGCAATGCCTGAAAAGGTATCCGATGCTAGAGTGCAGTCTGGCATTTTTTTAAACAACATCCAATTGATCAGCGCAAAGTCATCTGTCAAAAATGTTCAACTACCTTAAGCAGAGGACAGAATCTGAAAAGTCTCAATACAAGTTGCATGCATAGACATTTAACCACCATGCATTTGCAAGCCTGGACTAACTACCAAACGTCCCTTAAGGTTGTAGCACCCTCGGCCAATGAAGCTAGTCAGCAACGCAACATCCCTTCCGGCAGTGTAGGGCCACCATTTTCCGCACCACCTGCAGTATCTGTGCAGATTTCTTTGCCAGGCCAAAGCAGTCAGGGTCAGGGAATCACCAGTTTTGTAGTAGGAAACACTGCATCTAGGGCACCGGCGGCAACAATACCATCTCCCACCGTCTCTCAGTCTGCCATGTCCACCGGCACCCCCGCTAGTTCCACGATCTCCAGCTCTCCAGTCCAGCTCACCCTACATGAGACTATGGTTAGAAAAAGGAAGTACTTAGACTCGCATCCGCGTACACAGGGTTTGAACGCCCACATAGCTAGACTAATCTCGTTAGAGATGATGCCCTACCGGTTAGTTGAAAGCGAAGCTTTCAAAGCCCTGATGGACTACGCTGTACCACGCTACGAGCTTCCCAGTCGACACTTTTTTTCCAGAAAAGCCATCCCAGCCCTCCACCAGCATGTTAAAGAGCGCATCGTCACTCAGGCAATCTGTGAGCACAAAGGTGCACCTGACAACAGATGCATGGACCAGTAGGCATGGCCAGGGACGTTACGTGTCCATCACGGCACACTGGGTGAATGTTGTGGATGCAGGGTCCACAGGGGACAGCAAGTTTGGGACAGTTCTGCCTAGCCCACGGTCTAGGAAACAGTTGGCTGTAGTCGTTCGCACCCCCTCCTACTCCTCTTCATCCTCCTGCAGAAGCGAGAGCTCGTCCACAGACCGCAGTCGCACAACCACTCCATCCGCAGCTGCCACTGTTGCACACCAGGTCTCCCATTATGGGGCAGCTACTGGCAAACGTCAGCTGGCTGTATTGGCTATGAAGTGTTTGGGTGACAACAGACACACCGCGGAAGTTCTGTCCGAGTTCTTGCAGAAAGAAACGCAGTCGTGGCTGGGCACTGTAGATCTTGAGGCAGGCAAGGTAGTGAGTGATAACGGAAGGAATTTCATGGCTGCCATCTCCCTTTCCCAACTGAAACACATTCCTTGCCTGGCTCACACCTTAAACCTGGTGGTGCAGTGCTTCCTGAAAAGTTATCCGGGGTTATCCGACCTGCTCCTCAAAGTGCGTGGACTTTGCTCACATATCCGCCGTTCGCCCGTACACTCCAGCCGTATGCAGACCTATCAGCGTTCTTTGAACCTTCCCCAGCATCGCCTAATCATAGACGTTGCAACAAGGTGTAACTCAACACTGCACATGCTTCAGAGACTGTACGAACAGAGGCGGGCTGTTATGTTTTTGTGGGAGGATACACATACACGGGCAGGCAGTAGGATGGCAGACATGGAGCTGTCAGGTGTGCAGTGGTCGAAGATTCAAGACATGTGTCAAGTCCTTCAGTGTTTTGAGGAATACACATGGCTGGTTAGTGCAGACAACGCCATAATAAGCATGAGCATCCCCCTAATGCGTCTGCTGATGCAAAGTTTGACGCACATAAAGGATCAGGCGTCTGCAGCTGAGGAAGAGGAAAGCCTTGATGACAGTCAGCCATTGTCTGGCCAGGGCAGTGTACAGGACGAGTTAGCGGGCGAAGAGGAGGAGGAGGATGAGGAGGATGATGGGGATGATTATATTTTTAATGAGGAAGCTTTTCCGGGGCCACTGGAAATTGGTGGCGCGGCAAGGCCGGGTTCTGGTTTTTGGAGGGACACAAGTGACGTGGATTTGCCTGAAACTGCCCCTCAACCAAGCACAACCGCAGATTTGAGAACTGGAACTTTGGCCCACATGGCGGATTATGCCTTACGTATCCTCAAAAGGGACACATGCATAACTAAAATGATGAACGATGACGATTACTGGTTGGCCTGCCTCCTTGATCCTCGCTATAAAGGCAAATTGCAAAATATAATGCCACATGAGAACTTGGAACTAATATTAGCAACCAAACAATCAACTCTTGTTGACCGTTTGCTTCTGGCATTCCCTGCACACAGCGCCCGTGATCGTTCTCACACGAGCTGCAGGGGCCAGCAGACCAGAGGAGTTAGAGGGGCAGAAATCAGAAGTGGCGTTGGCCAGAGGGGTTTTCTGACCAGGTTGTGGAGTGATTTTGCTATGACCGCAGACAGGACAGGTACTGCAGCATCAATTCAAAGTGACAGGAGACAACATTTGTCCAGTATGGTTACAAACTATTTTTCATCCCTTATCGATGTTCTCCCTCAACCGTCATTCCCATTTGATTACTGGGCATCAAAATTAGACACCTGGCCAGAATTGGCAGAATATGCATTGCAGGAGCTTGCTTGCCCGGCAGCTAGTGTCCTATCAGAAAGAGTATTCAGTGCTGCAGGTTCAATACTAACAGAAAAAAGGACTCGTCTGGCTACCCAAAATGTAGATGATCTAACCTTCATTAAAATGAACCACAACTGGATTTCGAAATCTTTTGCCCCACCTTGCCCGGCTGACACCTAGCTTTCCTATGAAAAGGTCTTGCCTGTGGACTATTCTGAATGACTTTTCCAATCTCGTAATTTTCTGCACCTGATTGTCCAGCATACGACATGTTTACACCTCACTAAATGGCCAAACTCCCCACACGGGGCCGTGGTATCGACACTTGGCGCCAGCACCCGTGAGAGTGCTGTTTGTCTGAAGAGGTGGGTGTGCCCGCTTTTGGTCGACGGCACTGCCACTGGGTCCCTCCTAGTACAATAAAGTGTCTCTGGCGGTGGTGGTGCGCACCCAACGTCAGACACACCGTTGTAATATGAGGGGCCCTGGGCCTGTACCGCTGGCCACAAGACAGTTCCCCCCCCCAGCTCAAACAGTGCTCTACCACTTGCAAAATTATCTCACTGCTCCACCAATGTTTAGTCTATGCGCTGACATCCTTCAATGCCTGCCACTGACAATACCATTGTATTGACATTTTTGTTATGTTAGGCCTTCAAAGCCTGTCTGCGGTCACTCCTTCCACTATGCCTCCACTGACCACACCACTGTTGCCCGTGTACCCCTGGAACCAATTTAAAATTGCCTACAGCCATGTGTTATTATTTTAGGCCTTCGATGCCTGTCTGCGGTCACTCCTTACAATATGCCTCCACTGACCACACCACTGCTGCCCGTGTACCCCTGGAACCAATTTAAAATTGCCTACAGCCAGCCCAATTTTTTTATTTTAGGCCTTCGATGCCTGTCTGCGGTCCGTTCTTTCTACTACTACTACACTGACCAGGCCACTGCTGCCCGTGTTCCCCTGGAACCAATTTAAAATTGCCTACAGCCATGTGTTATTATTTTAGGCCTTCGATGCCTGTCTGCGGTCACTCCTTCCACTAGGCCTCCACTGACCACACCACTGCTGCCCGTGTACCCCTGGAACCAATTTAAAATTGCCTACAGCCAGCCCAATTTTTTTATTTTAGGCCTTCGATGCCTGTCTGCGGTCCGTTCTTTCTACTACTACTACACTGACCAGGCCACTGCTGCCCGTGTTCCCCTGGAACCAATTTAAAATTGCCTACAGCCATGTGTTATTATTTTAGGCCTTCGATGCCTGTCTGCGGTCACTCCTTCCACTAGGCCTCCACTGACCACACCACTGCTGCCCATGTACCCCTGGAACCAATTTAAAATTGCCTACAGCCAGCCCAATTTTTTTATTTTAGGCCTTCGATGCCTGTCTGCGGTCCGTTCTTTCTACTACTACTACACTGACCAGGCCACTGCTGCTCGTGTTCCCCTGGAACCAATTTAAAATTGCCTACAGCCATGTGTTATTATTTTAGGCCTTCGATGCCTGTCTGCGGTCACTCCTTCCACTAGGCCTCCACTGACCACACCACTGCTGCCCGTGTACCCCTGGAACCTATTTATAATTGCATAGAGCATCCTTTTTTTAATAGTAGGCGTACAAAGTCTGTCTGCGGTTCACTATTGAAATTGTCCTCCACTGCCCAGAGCACTGCAGCTTGTGTACCCCTGTAACTTTTTTCTGCTGCAGTGAGCCACATTTTTGGTTTGAGTCCTACTACCTGTGTCTGTCTGTGCCACTCAATTCAGCTGTGTTCCTTTGAAAAAAACTGAGCGCCAATAGTCTTGTTTTCAGCCTCTAGGAATTTTAAAACTGCATTGGGTGTACAACTTTGGTAGGGCCTACTAACGGTGTCTGCCTCCCCAAGGTGATCCCCAGGTTTCCTCTCCATTGCTTCAATCTTCATGCTCTCGTTTAGTAGTTGTTGGAAACTACGCTGCATTAGGCCTACAAATTGGGTATGGGGTGTAGAGAGATGGTGTGTTCCACTCCAAGGTGTTCCCCAGGTTTCATCGCCATTGCTTCGATCTTCATGCTCTCGTTTAGTAGTTGTTGGAAACTACGCTGCATTAGGCCTACAAATTGGGTATGGGGTGTAGAGAGATGGTGTGTTCCACTCCAAGGTGTGCCCCAGGTTTCCTCGCCATTGCTTCGATCTTAATGCTCTCGTTTAGTAGTTGTTGGAAACTACGCTGCATTAGGCCTACAAATTGGGTATGGGGTGTAGAGAGATGGTGTGTTCCACTCCAAGGTGTTCCCCAGGTTTCCTCTCCATTGCTTCGATCTTCATGCTCTCGTTTAGTAGTTGTAGAAAACTACACTGCATTAGGCCTACAAATTGGGTATGGGGTGTAGAGAGATGGTGTGTTCCACTCCAAGGTGTTCCCCAGGTTTCGTCCACATTGCTTCGGTCTTCCGACTCTCGTTTAGTAGTTGTAGAAAACTACACTGCATTAGGCCTACAAATTGGGTATGGGGTGTAGAGAGACGGTGTGTTACACTCCAAGGTGTTCCCCAGGTTTCGTCCACATTGCTTCGATCTTCCGACTCTCGTTTAGTAGTTGTTGAAAACTACACAGCATTAGGCCTACAAATTGGGTATGGGGTGTAGAGAGATGGTGTGTTCCACTCCAAGGTGTTCTCCAGGTTGCCTTTCCTGAGCTTCGATCTTCATGCTCTCATTTAGTAGTTGTTGGAAACTACGCTGCATTAGGCCTACAAATTGGGTATGGGGTGTAGAGAGATGGTGTGTTCCACTCCAAGGTGTTCCCCAGGTTTCCTCGCCATTGCTTCGATCTTCATGCTCTCGTTTAGTAGTTGTTGGAAACTACGCTGCATTAGGCCTACAAATTGGGTATGGGGTGTAGAGAGATGGTGTGTTCCACTCCAAGGTGTTCCCCAGGATTCCTCTCCATTGCTTCGATCTTCATGCTCTCGTTTAGTAGTTGTTGGAAACTACGCTGCATTAGGCCTACAAATTGGGTATGGGGTGTAGAGAGATGGTGTCTTCCACTCCAAGGTGTTCCCCAGGTTTCCTCTCCATTGCTTCGATCTTCATGCTCTCGTTTAGTAGTTGTAGAAAACTACACTGCATTAGGCCTACAAATTGGGTATGGGGTGTAGAGAGATGGTGTGTTCCACTCCAAGGTGTTCCCCAGGTTTCCTCGCCATTGCTTCGATCTTCATGCTCTCGTTTAGTAGTTGTTGGAAACTACGCTGCATTAGGCCTACAAATTGGGTATGGGGTGTAGAGAGATGGTGTGTTCCACTCCATGGTGTTCTCCAGGTTGCCTTTCCTGAGCTTCGATCTTCATGCTCTCGTTTAGTAGTTGTTGGAAACTACACTGCATTAGGCCTACAAATTGGGTATGGGGTGTAGAGAGATGGTGTGTTCCACTCCAAGGTGTTCTCCAGGTTGCCTTTCCTGAGCTTCAATCTTCATGCTCTCGTTTAGTAGTTGTTGGAAACTACGCTGCATTAGGCCTACAAATTGGGTATGGGGTGTAGAGAGATGGTGTGTTCCACTCCAAGGTGTTCCCCAGGTTTCATCGCCATTGCTTCGATCTTCATGCTCTCGTTTAGTAGTTGTTGGAAACTACGCTGCATTAGACCTACAAATTGGGTATGGGGTGTAGAGAGATGGTGCGTTCCACTCCAAGGTGTTCCCCAGGTTTCCTCTCCATTGCTTCGATCGTCATGCTCTCGTTTAGTAGTTGTTGGAAACTATGCTGCATTAGGCCTACAAATTGGGTATGGGGTGTAGAGAGATGGTGTGTTCCACTCCAAGGTGTTCTCCAGGTTGCCTTTCCTGAGCTTCGATCTTCATGCTCTCGTTTAGTAGTTGTTGTAAACTACGCTGCATTAGGCCTACAAATTGGGTATGGGGTGTAGAGAGATGGTGTGTTCCACTCCAAGGTGTTCTCCAGGTTGCCTTTCCTGAGCTTCAATCTTCATGCTCTCGTTTAGTAGTTGTTGGAAACTACGCTGCATTAGGCCTACAAATTGGGTATGGGGTGTAGAGAGATGGTGTGTTCCACTCCAAGGTGTTCCCCAGGTTTCATCGCCATTGCTTCGATCTTCATGCTCTCGTTTAGTAGTTGTTGGAAACTACGCTGCATTAGGCCTACAAATTGGGTATGGGGTGTAGAGAGATGGTGTGTTCCACTCCAAGGTGTTCCCCAGGTTTCCTCTCCATTGCTTCGATCTTCATGCTCTCGTTTAGTAGTTGTTGGAAACTACGCTGCATTAGGCCTACAAATTGGGTATGGGGTGTAGAGAGATGGTGTGTTCCACTCCAAGGTGTTCCCCAGGTTTCCTCTCCATTGCTTCGATCTTCATGCTCTCGTTTAGTAGTTGTAGAAAACTACACTGCATTAGGCCTACAAATTGGGTATGGGGTGTAGAGAGATGGTGTGTTCCACTCCAAGGTGTTCCCCAGGTTTCGTCCACATTGCTTCGGTCTTCCGACTCTCGTTTAGTAGTTGTAGAAAACTACACTGCATTAGGCCTACAAATTGGGTATGGGGTGTAGAGAGACGGTGTGTTACACTCCAAGGTGTTCCCCAGGTTTCGTCCACATTGCTTCGATCTTCCGACTCTCGTTTAGTAGTTGTTGAAAACTACACTGCATTAGGCCTACAAATTGGGTATGGGGTGTAGAGAGATGGTGTGTTACACTCCAAGGTGTTCTCCAGGTTGCCTTTCCTGAACTTCTATCTTCAGGCTCTCATTAAATTGTAGTTAAATGGAACAACTGCATTTGGCGTACTAGTTGGTTTGGTGCCTACTATCGATGTCTGCCACTCCTTGCTGTTCTCCTGGTTTCCTGTCCTGAAATTCCATTTTCAGGCTCTTGTTAAGTAGTTGTTAATGTTAGACTGCATTTGGCCTACTAGTTGGGTTGGGGCCTACTATCGGTGTCTGCCACTCCTTGCTGTTCTCCTCAACTGAACAAAGCTGGGCCGCCTGTTTACTACGGTTGCCAATTTTGAACTGCATGTCGACTACTTACTGATTTGGGCCTACTCTCTGTGTCAGCCTCTCATTCCAGTTGTCCTCCACTGCAATGCCCCCTGGTTAGTCCTGTGTTACCAATTTTGAACTGCATTTAGCCCACTTTATTCTTTGGGCCTATATCTGTGTTTCCTCCTTATCCTGCCCATTGCCCAGCCAGTGATAGATGAGTCTGCTGGTACATTGACCCATAACGCAAAATTCCCCGTGCACGCTACACAGCAAGATTGTGACCCTGCTGAAAGTCAGGTTCCTCTTCACGCATACCATACCACCTTACACGGGGACAAAGAGGAAGGTGCAGATGAAAGTGCAGGTTCCTTCATCAGGTGGGGGGAGGAATACTAGTTGGCGACGTCACTGGCACAGGGCCTCTCATAGTACGCAAAAGTGTTGCTGCCGGTGGGAGGCGCCCCCGCCGTGCAAACACACCGCTGTACTTTGAGGGGCCCTGTGCCAGTGCCAATGCCAACGAGTGGGCCCCCCCTGCTTGCTCAGGATCACAGCACTTGCAAAGTTGAAATACTTACCTCTCCCTGCTCCACTGCCGTGACGTGGTCCAGATTTACTGGGCCCACTAATTACTTGAACCAGCCCTACCCCCCACAACTTTAGCCAAATGACCCCCAATTTTAAATGCCCTCCAATTATTATAAGGTAAATTACGATTGACAAGCTTCTTTAACAAGAATGGATGTTTTTGCCATTAAAATGGGCAGTGTAGGTGTTTTCCTGGCCTCCACTCACTGCCGACTATGCTCCCCCATTGACTTGCATTGGGTTTCGTGTTTCGGGCGATACCCGACTTTTCGCGATAATCGGCCGATTCCACTCGACTCGACTTCTAAGATAGTCGGGTTTCGCGAAACACGGCTCGACTCTAAAAAGGTCAAGGTCGCTCAACCCTAATGAACACCAATAGATTGAAAAGATAAAACAATCATTTTATTAATGCACTTAAAAATCTATAGTACAAGCCCAATCACAGGGCAAAATGCAAAGAGGAAAAAATACAAGGAACCTGCTAGCACAGCAAGCTATCTGGACCAACAGTGTAACGTATACACAGATAAGTATAGCAAATCCTGAAACGGGGGAGGGGGAGGAAAGGTATTATCCAAATAGATCTAACATCCAGGTTCTATGCATAGACTCCTATAGACGCTAAGGGGTCACAGCAGGAGAACCTTGAATACTATTGATTATGGGTGAGTGATGGCATCCTATTGGGACTTTTAGGGGGTCTGGGGATCCTGTTGTTTATGGCAGCGTCTATAGGAGTCTATGCATAGAACCTGGATGTTAGGTCTATTTGGATTATACCTTTCCTCCCCCTCCCCCATTTCAGGATTTGCTATATTTATCCGTGTATACGTTACACTGTTGGTCCAGATAGCTTGCTGTGCTAGCAGGTTCCTTGTATTTTTTCCTCTTTGCATTTTGCCCTGTGATTGGGCTTGTACTATAGATTTTTAAGTGCATTAATAAAACGATCGTTTTATCTTCTCAATCTATTGGTGTTCATTGTACTCCATGTCCTCTAGTTTTTCATGTCCTGGGAGTAGTACACCCATTACCATAATTGGCCGCATATATGTATTCACGTAGGGAGCAGGGCCATAGCCCCTCTCAGCCTGGATATTTTGTTATATTTGTTTTGATTTCTGTTCTAACATTGTTTGTATATAAGCATTATTTCAGCATGCTTTATTCTGTGAAAAGGTCCAAGTGATGGAAGGAGGAAGATGGGAGCTCTTGCATAACTTATTGTGAGTAGTAAATCCTATGCTATCTACGGTGTGTAGAGGTGTTAAATGCCATTGAAATACTGTCTACCTAGATAATGAGACTGTTGAAAAGTCAACTAAACAAAACAAAATTATGAATTTTGATGGCAAGGTTTCTCTCTTTTTTCTATAAATGATTTTTTTTAATGATAAAAGGTGAGTATACCTTCTTTGAATGTTATGGTTTTACATATCAAGACTTAATAAAAACAACATTTGGACTATAGAAGGTCTTAACATTAGGTAAATGCAACCTCAGTTGAACAACAACACATGACAAATTATACAGCGATGTTATGTATTTAACAAAAACTAGAATAAAATATACAAGCAGTGTGTAAAATATTAAGCACGCCCCATGAATCCATAGTTTGTGGAACCTTTAGCAGCAATAATTTGAGGGTCAGTCGGAAGCAGAACGTCACAGGAGGATGGCCCTGCGATCACTTCCTCACTGCTTCTTCAACACCACTGAAACCAGACATAATTTACTGTATACAGCTTTGCCACTGCCATCGTCTGATGATGTCCTGTTACAGGGAGTGATGGAGAGGTGACCACTGCTTTAATAGCTCTTGCCATACTTCAACTGTGCCCACCACTTGCAGATTAAGTGGCCTTCACAATTCCCTGAAATTAGATGTCATCAGAGGGTGGTGATAGAAGCAGGGTAAGTGACACCAAAACCACTTCACAGCTTTTATCAATGCCGCCAAATGAATATTCGTCAACTCAGCACACAGTCATAGAAACAGGGAGAGTGACACCAACGCACCTTCTATCAATGCCCTCAAATATATTGTCATCAGGAGATGGTGATAGAAGTAGGATGAGTGACACCAGTGCTACCCGCTGATGATTCATTTGTGGGCAGTGATAGAAGTTGTAAGGTGGTTCTGCTGTCACTCAACTTGCTTCTATCACTGCCCCATGATGTCTCATTTCAGGGAAAGAGACATCAATGTCAGAAGCAATGACTGTGGTAGTGGCCACTGGAGCTGCGATCACTTCTCAATCACCCCCTATTAAAGAAGGACATCATCCATTGACAGCGGTGGCAGAAGCTGTAATAAGTCATATTCTATTTCAGGTGGAAGCAATAAAAGCTGCAGATAATTGAATATGGGGCCATCCACCTGTCATATAACATTTGAGACTCTTCTCAAATGAGACATCACAGTAATAATTAAAAAGAACAGATATAGGGAATAGCTGTATAGGGAGAATTGTAGGGATTTTCATAACACAGCAAATTATTAAAGTGGTTAGGACTTAAAAATGCAAAATACTAAATCATCATTGATTATTATAGGTATTGGACCACCCCTACAAGAACCAGATGGGTTCCCTTTAGTACACACAAATGCTCAAGACCAGCAAACTGCCAAAACCTCTCCTTTGATAAAGATGGTCACACTTGATGATTAATCAATGGCATTGATTAGGATATCCTGACTCCTATTTATGCTCTTAATTCCTATGTAAAAAGAAAGGGTATACTTAATTGTTTATGCACTGCTTTCACATTTTAGCCTCGATTTTGTTAAATATTCTATGATATGGTAAAAACATGGTACAAAGATATATATCTTTACTTTATGATGTGGTATAATTTGTCATGGGTTGTTGTTCATCTGAGGTTTTAAGACCTTCGGACGACCAGTTTGGTTGTTTTATATTTTGTCCTGATACGTAAAACCATACAATTCAAAGAAGTTATATTTAGTTTTAATCAAGACTATAGTTAATGATATGGAAAATAAAAAAAATATATATTATTAAAAAAGACATTAAAAATATAAAAAACCTTGTGAAGTAGACTTTTTAACAAAAAATACAGAATTTTAGCTATTGATCATATCCTATTGATATCTTTCCATTAAGCTCTTTATTACGACTCATTTTAACTGTACTATTTGAATGGATATTGGATGACTGTGTGCTCGATTTGATGCACAAACTAGAATTCATCTTGGCCGTGTGCTGTTAGCAATTCAATGTGCAGTATATACATGCGTACCACATGAAATGAATACAGTGCTGGCATCCCCTGACATCTCAAACCTCCAATCACTTACAATAACAGAGACGGAAATGAGACTCCCATAGGTAAATATCTGATTAGATAAAGGAGGTAAATGCAATAATGGGCAGTGTGTCAAACCTACAATTTTACATTTGTCAAAATGCATATTCCCATGATGGATTAGAATCCGCGCTCCCTGTGTGCTCAGCATCCCAGAAAGAAAAGAGTTTAATGGTCAATATAATATGCGCTCCCTGAAGAGCTGAATTCACAATCTTGAGAATTTTTCCCAGCAAATTGCTGTCATGTCACTCATCTTAACTTCTTTTTTTTGTATACTAGTGTACAATACGTTTACTATTATGTGTATTGTACAAATAAACTGAACTGACAGGCATATAATACATGAAAAAGTGCCCATTAATTTTACCATCTGTGAGCAAAAAATGTTATTCAATGGAAATTGTTACAGATGTTATTTCAAGAATCCCAACAGAGGAGAGTCGAAGTAGGCCTGCCGTGTCATTCAGCTCTCAGAGACATCTATGTTATATCCTCAGTCAAAATTTCATTACTTATATTTATTTTATTGCCACTTTTGTGTTAATTTATATTATTTACATTTGGAATTCTCGATTGATGTAATTTTGGCACCATGTATCTCCACAGTGGAGTGAAGTAAAATAAAATGTTAAAAAAGTCATGTACTTTCCTACTTCTATGTGCAGTAGTATATGGTTTATAATGCAAACATTGGCGTAAGGTCCTATTTAAAGCTGATCCCTACGTAGGTTTCACAATGCTTACTACATACATTATTAAAGTGAATCCGTCAGCAGGTTTTTGCTACCTCATCTGAGAGCACCATGATGTAGTCAAAGAGACCCTGATTCCAGCTATGATTCCCATAGTTTATGACACAATCAGAGCCTATATATTTAACATGAAGCAGAGCTCAGAAAGCAAACTCCGCCCACACCAGTTTCCTGATGTAGATTGTCTATTGACAGTAAGCTGCTTATCACAGGATGGGACAAAATCCGAACACTGCTCATAAGTCCAGCTAGTCCTAGTGATAAAACCCTCATTGCAAGCAAACAACAGCACAACGTGACGCATCATTAAAATCTGTATTTATCCCATCCCTCTTGCTGTACTCAGATTAAATAGCAAATACCGCTGACAGATTTCTTTTACATATATCTCTCAAACTTGATGAGACTAGTGTACATACTGTGAGGGTCCTTTGTCAGAATGGCCATACAATCCTTTACAAAAGCTTAAACTCATTCTCCAGCAACCTACAATGATTGGCAGCTCTTCAGTTTTCATCTTCTCCGCTGCTGCTGAAATCTAACACTGCTCAGTGGACAGAAATTGAGCACATTTGAATTCATAAACACTTTCACACTTTAACAGAATAAACTGATAATTGTATTACTAGGATCAATCATCAGCCATTCTGACATGGATTTTCATATGAAAAGCTAGCCTCATGGGGTCTAGGAGATCTCTTTCATAATGTGCATACTTTGTATTGTAAAATCTGGAGAGAGATCAACGTAAATGTTACCTGTCACAAGGGAGTCCCCATATAAGCTAAGTGCACCACCTTTATAAAAGCAAAAAAGTATTTTTTGCATATGCAAGTGAGTTGGGCACTTGGGAACAGATTGCTGGAGTGCTTCCAAGACAACATAAAGGGGGTGGATTTTATAAATATTGGGGACACCTGATAACAGGTTCCCTTTAAAAGGAATCTGTCAGTAGGCTTCCCCCTCCTAAGGGTCTATATAGGCATACAGGCCATAGGAAGCTGGAACAAATGAGACCTTCATATATCCAATTAATGTTTTTTCTTAATATGTAAATAAGTTGTTGAGATCCTTGGGTCAGATGCTGCTCTAGTTTGTCTCTAAAGCTTATTGTAAGGTAAAGGCAGTGTTATCAGTGTGAGGCATGTAATGACTGACAGTGTGCTCTGCTGATCAACAGGTTTCACACTGGTGACACCCCATTTCAATAAAAAGTAGCTCTGAAGTCAGATTCTCAGGGAGATCTGTGTTTGGCCCACAGATCTTAGTAGCTCATTTACATATCTAGGAAAACTTGGATTTCTCTGGAATAAGATATAAAATCACAGAAATCTACTTATCATTTTATTCATCTTCCTATGACCTACATACCCATTTTTGAGAAAAAAGGAGACCTAAGCACAATAGGGTCATATCCAGGGGAGGAATTAATCTGGGCGAGATTAAAGGAACTACTCACCTTCCAATCAGGAAACAAGGTATACCAGCTGCTGCAGAACCCTCAGACTAGGTGTTCTCATCATGTTGGCCAATTGGTAGGGGGATGAGAGTTGTAGTCTACGCTGTCGATGATGGATGCAAGAAATCAAGGGTCAGTGGTGAAATGAACAAATCGGTTTATTCTCTACATGTTTCGAATTTGGACCAACGCCTTCATCACGAGAAATACAGTGATGGTAATACTGTTTTTCTCCTGATGTAGTTGGACCATCTTTGAAACGCGTAGAGAATAAACCGCTTTGTAAATTTTTCCACTAACCCTTCATTTCTTGCACCCATCGTTGGCAGTGCAGACTTTTACCTTCATCCTCCTACATACACATTTAGACAGCTAAGGAAGGTTTATTCTACCGGCATATTCCCTGTGCATTAACTGAGGTGTTAATGCACAATTTTCTGCATAAAAAATCTTGTTGCATCACGGCATTTTTGTCCAATTATTAATTACCATTGAACATAAAAAAGCTTTACTGTTGAATAAAGCTTGTGCAATTATATTTGCACACCATATTCCATCAGCCACCATTGTGGTCTAAGGAGGATACATGGGAGAGGGATTGCTGCCTCTTACCTGCTGACTTCTGTAATTTTTATTTTCATTATTTTCATTAGTTAGACATGCATGACAAAACATGCGCATCAGGCTGCCGCGAAGATGTGGTGCCCGGCCGTCAAATCAAAGAAAAGCCAGAAGTAAGGTCGGGGTCACACTAGCATAAAATACTAGAGTGCTATGCAAGAAAACATTGCATAGCACTCAGACCAGTGTTAGTGTTAGATCATATCTGTGATTATTTTCTCATGCTGAATCGGCATTTGAGAACAATCGCAGCATGATGCGATTAGCACCGAGACTCGGCCAAGTCTCGGCTCACTCGCACCCATATAAGCCTTTGTGTGTGAGTAACACAGCGCACATCACTCAGCTATCATCTGAGTAATGTGCGGTATACACTGACACCGGCAATGGAGGAGATAGAGAAATTACTTTCTCCGCCTCCTCTGCAGCTGTGCTCCAATTCTTCTTGTGCGATAGGCTCGGAGTACAGCAGTATGATACTCGGCTCCTGCTCTGCTGCGAGCGGAAACTGAGTGTCATACCACTGTGCTCCGCATCGGTTGCCATATGCTAGTGTCACCCCAGCCTTAGAGGTGGCACTTCCTGTCCTGTGCAGGAGCCACAGATCACTGTTGTGTCGATAGACTGGAACATGGAAATTGATTTGTACTATCACTACTGTTGATATTTAAAGTCATTGGTTTGTTTCTGACCAGCATTACCTAATCTCAATGCTGAGGTATATTTTGTAGTTACTCTGTGACCTTCTCTTAACAGCAGTATCTACTGTATCTCCACAAACAAGAGATTTTAACTTTTTTGGGTGGGTGGGGGGGTAATTGATTGCAGGATAGAAAAATTCCATAATATTGCCCTGCAGAGACTATGCTATGGCACTGCAGAGAGGGTCTATGTCTCCGTAGAATGCAGCCGCATAGACGTAGCGTGCTTCTGTACACCCTTCTGCACACGTCTCTGCTTTGTACAAAGGAAAGCTGTCCTGTTTTGTATATTAGTTTATTAGTTGCGCTATACATATGCTTTCCAAGCTTTGTTCTTACACTTTGCGCATTGCTTTATTATGCTCGCTTCATAGTTGAAAAGACTTTACAAAATATTGTTGTAAAGTGTCTGACACATCCTCGTAATGCTTGAAAGATTCCAGTACAAATGAGAGTTTAGAGAGAAAGGCTGGTCAACAAACAGCCTGTTTATGGGGAAAGTAAGCAGCGTTTGAGCAGGAAGGTTAGAAGTGCTCATTATAATACACAGTATGTGAATACATCTTCATGTGATAAAAGTGATGCTTTTTGCAAATGAAAGTAATCTATTGTTTCATTTTAAAGCTACATGGATATGCCTACAATATTTTTAGCTCCATATATTTATGTATATATACGAAGTCTCCATTTATCTGCTTCATTTGTGCGTTGTAAGGACTCACAGGGTTTCATTACTAATGCAATAGATTTACAGTCGATCTGATAGAAAACCATGGTAAAAGCACATGTTTAAGCTGCAAATTACATAATCAGCTGTGCAACATCAGTGTGTGCTTTCTGTGAGATTTAAAGGATCTCACAATATAAGGCTAGGGGTTTGACGACATGACATGTCACAATAAAACCATGCCTTGACTTTAACCCCTTCATGACCAGAGGTATTTTTGTTTTAGTGTTTTGCTCACCTCCTTCTCAGAGCCATAATTTTTTATTTTTAGGTCAATAATGGCGATGCAAGGGCTTGTTTTTTGTGGGACAAGTTGTACTTTTGGACGACACCATTGGTTTTAACATATTGTGTATTGGAAAGCATGACAAAATTCCAAGTGAGGTGAAATTGCAAAAAAAGTGCACAGTTGTTTTTTTTTTTTTGTTTTTTTTACCATGTTCACTAAATGCTAAAACTGACCTGCCAATATGATTCTCCATGTCATTACGAGTTCACAGACACCAGATATGTCTAGGTTCTTTTCCATTTAAGCGGTGAAAAAAAATCCAAACTTTGGTAAAAAAAAAATGGTGCAGTTTTACAAGATCTGTAGCATCTCCATTTGGGGCTGGTTGAGGGCTTATCTTTTGTGCACTGAGCTGACATTTTTTGATCTCCCATTATTGCATTGTATTGCAATCTAGCGGCGAGCATAAAAGCATAATTCTGGCGGTTTTAATTTTTTTCTCGCTATGCCATTTAGCTATCAGGTTAATTATTTTTTATTTTGATAGATTTGAGCGATTCTGAATGTGGCAATGCCAAATATGTGTAAATTGTCTTTTTATTATTGTTTTATTTTAAATGGAGCAAAAAGGGGGTAATTCGAATATTTATATTTTTTAAATTTAAAAAAAAAAAATGTAAAACTTTTTTTTAACTTTTTGCATGCTTCAATAGTGTCCATGGGAGACTTCCGGTAAGTGCAAGTTAAATGCCGCTGTCAGAGATTGACAGCACATTTAACATGTTAACAGCCATGAATTGATCTTGATTCCACCCACAGATGTTAAAGGCACATGTCAGCTGTTCAAAACGTTGGAAAGGAGTTAATGTTTACCTATTGGGAAAACAAGCTACATGACCTTGTGTCTTTCCGAAATTTTACTGCAGCTTATGGAAATTGGCCAAGGATAAATTCATGCCAACTGGATACTGAGCATCTTGGCTACCTTTGAATCTTCTCAATGGAACAAAGTTTTAGAAAATTGTGCGGTTTTTCAAAGCATGTTCCATTGGCCAAAATCTGTGTTAGAAGCAAGGTTTATAAGAACTGGCATTAAAGGGACACTGTCACCTGAATTTGGAGGGAACAATCTTCAGCCATGGAGGCGGGGTTTTTGGGTTTTTGATTCACCCTTTCCTTACCCGCTGGCTGCATGCTGGCTGCAATATTGGATTGAAGTTCATTCTCTGTCCTCCGTAGTACACGCCTGCACAAGGTGTAATCTTGCCTTGTGCAGGCATGTACTATGGAGGACAGAGAATGAACTTCAATACAATATTGCAGCCAGCATGCAGCCAGCGGGTAAGGAAAGGGTGAATAAAAAACCCAAAAACCCCGCCTCCATGGCTGAAGATTGTTCCCTCCAAATTCAGGTGACAGTGTCCCTTTAAACTGCAGTAGTATTTATTTTTGCTGTACTACTTACATAGCTGAGTTTTCCTACAAATCACAATACACAGACCGACAGTGGGTAACATGCTTCAAACATAACCATCTTATAGGCATACATGAGGCAAAGCAGTTTGGGTAGGGAAACCCTTGGCCTGTCTTAGCATAGTAATCTATACTCAAACTACAAAACACAGATGTGCAAATCCGGCTGAAGGTAAAATAAAGATTAAGTGGACACCACATTTAAAATACTAGAGGCACAAAAAGGTCTCTACTGTTTACTTGAAAATTTTTGCTATGTAGGGCTATGTGCATACAGTGTTTTTTACACGCTAACGCACCTGGTGAGTTTTCCTAAGTAAAGCAACTTCAGAAAAATACCAACACTGTAAAAAAGTGGCTTTGCCAGTAGTATTGTTATTGTTCTTGCAGCTGCTCCACTTCCAGGGTTTTTTACTATTTACTTTCAAGATTAAAGAGTGAGGAGGAAAGCATAAGGAACTCTGTTTGATGGATTGATCCATTACCACTTAAGTGTTTCAAAAACCTGAAATGGTTAAAAGTAAAGATGAACGGATCAGACAAAATTCAAATTTGCCTGATCACACAGATTTTATCAGGAAATTTGATTCTTTGAGAAGTTTTTATCCTCAAATTTCATGACCCTTATTATGCTCTGAGGTCTCTCCACACAATAGAGTATAATAAGCATAAGATAAAAATAAAAACAAACACTTTTACTCACCTTCTGCTCACCTCTCTGGCCCCACTTCTACTGTTCCCTGGCTGCTGGACAACCTTGTCCCTGTCTTGTCAAGTCTCTGGCCCTGTGTTTACTGTAGGCCATGGCTTCAGTCTTGGAGAAGGATTCGGAATGTATGTATTGAAATCCAAGGACTCTTTGCTGACAGAATCCCCAGCCTAGGATGAACACCAGGCTGAAAATGTAACACGATGGAGGTGCAAAGGACCCGACAGTGGGAAGGGAGCAGTAGGAGATGCCAGAGAGCTAAAAAGTGACCCGAGTATGTTTTATTTCCTTTTTCAACCTTCTACTGGATTTCTACCATTCAACTAGATGCTAAAACTGGGCTTCATTTTGCTGAATTTGTGGAGAGTGAATAACAAAAAATCTGTTTTCTCCAGAATACTGTTTTTTGTAAAATTTAAATAGAATTTAATTACATTTGAATAAATTTGTCAATTTCTTGTTAAAAGACATGACATGTTCAATGTACATAGCAAGTTTGTGATGACATTGCTGTTAATTATGTTAATTTTATGAGGTGCTCCTGTGGTGCTTTTTGAAACAGATTGTGGGAGGAAATATGCCTGAATAAAGATGCTGTATGAAAATTGCCTTATAGCTATGGATGAGCGGACCCCGCGGATGTTCAGGTTTGTCGAGTTGGACTGAACTTAGGTCCAAAGTTCGTTTCGGGCACCAGAACTCTAACCCGAACGTCAATCCAAACTCAAATCCCATGGAAATCAATGGTTACCTGAATTTTTGTAGCGCTGTAACATGGTTGTAGTAAGGTTAGGCAGCTGCCATAGTCTCTATCTCTTTCAAAACTTAAACAGACTTCCAGGAGAAATCCGTGTATGGAGTTCAGCACCTCCGGTACAAACCCCAAACTTTACAAGTCGGGTTCAATCATCTCTACTTATAGCTATTACTTTTTGAGAATATACTAAAGTTTCATAAGATCAGATTACGTTCAATAGTAGAAGAGATCCTTGAGAACCTCAGCAAATTGCAATCCAGCCTTTCTAGGTGTAAAATCCTTTTTTATTTATTAAAGTATAAAATACCCTCAAGGTTAGATGGACTACATTAGCAAGGCACAGTGGCATGCATTAATGTTCCTAATGATTAATCATTCCTTTTTTTCTTGTGATCATTACTAGTATGGCTTTATAAACTCTTCCAAATAGAGCTGAGAATAAAAACTTTATTTGCACCATTTCGAAAACATTTTTTCTGATTTGACCTATATTATTGAAAAATAATTCTAGAGTTTAAACTTCACACTTGTCAGATGTCACAGAACTTTCTTTATGTATCCAATTAAATTGGCTTGTGCCTTGTGATTGACAGACTAAAACCTCTGTGCAATCATAAAGCACACTGCCACATATAACACTATATAAGGTAATTTAAAAAGCATCATTAATTCCCAAGTAGAGCACATCATTCACTGCTGTCAGTAATAGCAATGTGAGCGGTATTTAAAATCACACAAAAACGTATTTACTGTACTCTAAAACCAAAGTCAGTGTTATTTTTATGCATAAGCAATGTAAAAGTAAAAGTGTGATGCAAGATTCATACAAATGACAAGAAGAGTCATGTTATGCAACAAATGCCAAAGTTGTGTATAGAAGAGAAGGAGCTCCATAAAATGATCAAAATGTAGCCACTATCATTGCCTGTTGCTGGATGGACCAACCGGCTGCTACATTCACTTGTAGATGGAAGGATGGACATTTGGTATAGATACTTTTCTGATTTTACTACAGTCAATTCATGGACCCATTGTATGCTTTTATGGTCACATTTGTCATCACAATCACATGTACATTGTGATTTTCCAAAAACGGTTTTATTTTCACTCGATATATTATGAAATCCATGATAGTTTGATGTATATTTTTAAGACCTCATTCAGACATCCATTTTTCATGTAATGTTCTATCCACATTTTAACAAATAGAACACGTACAAATTATAATCTATGGGGATGTTCACAAATCTGTGATTTTTGTGACCTGAATGGTCTGCTAAATAAATAAAGATGGAGGCATATTTGTTTGATCTAAGTCGCATATCAAAATTACGCTTAAAATCTATTGGTCCATGAAATGCATGGACACCAAAAGGATGGCACATGAGCACTGTCCGTGATTACCATTGTTATGTGGAATAGAAGCATACCAATTTATGGATTTATTTATTCAGAGAAAATCACTGATGAAACATGAATGATAAAAAAGTGAAACACTGCCCGAACACTGATGAAAACCTGATTTGTTTGCTCAAGAGAAATCATTGACTTCTGAATGGGGCCTAGCAAGGTCCCAATGGTATCTAACTGCCTTCATTGATGTATATTCAGGTTTTATAATTTTCCTTTGAGACATCATTATGCAACATGTATTGGCTACCCTGCACCAAACATGGAGCTGCCTTTGTGGGTTTCATGATGCTTACCTGTCAATTGGCCCGACATCTCTTAGACTAGGTTCACACTATCATTATTTGGTCAGTATTTTACCTCAGTATTTGTAAGGCAAAATCAGGAGTGGAATAATAACAAGAAAAGTATAATATAAACAGGTCACCACTTCTGCATTTTTCACCCACTCCTTGTTTAGGCTTACATATACTGAGGTAAAATACTGGTCAAATACTCAGTGTGTGAACATGGCCTAATGCGGTTTTATTTAATGCACTAACCATGTCATCTTGTATCATTCAGCAAAACAATATAGCAAAATAACACATCTAGAGGCTATGCCACACAGAGTTGAGAGTAAGTATGCTAGGGTTTCATGTATATATACATATATATATATATATATATATATATATATATGGTACATTTATGCGCAAAATGAAAGCTCCTTTGAAAACAACTTAAATTCTCGGAAGTTGGACTGTAAAGTGTTAATAAGAACATACATCTCTTTTGACTTTTTGCTAATGCAATGTGGAAATGCTCTTTTCCTTTAAATCCTGTGAGGATTATTTAATTTTAACTTTAACATTAGTTGGTATTTTAGCTGTGAATGTTCCTGACACTGCTAACAAGCTCTTCCATGCTTTGACAAGCCTAATTTACCTCCTGTTTTGTGCTATGAAATATCCCCAGTGTGCAGCACCCAGGATTGTCACAATATTTTGGAGGGATTAGCAATGCCTATAATTCCTTATAAAAATATTACAACCCTAGGGCAGAAAGAAAAAAAAACATGTATGATGGGAAATGACAGAAGATTAAACTGAAATGTATTTATACTTTTATTCTACATTTTATAAAGTTTTTCTTAAGTGATAACACTTAGCTTCTCCAAACTTTTCTCAAGGATAAATTGTATATATGAAGCATTGGCAGTTTGTTTTCTATTTCTTATTGCAAGACCCATAAAACATTGCACCTTAGAGGGAATGCTGCTTCTTTAAGAAAGCTAGGATTTTCGGATAGACATTTTGCGGCTGAACCTCTACCTTGTTCCGTTGATTTTTGTACACAGTTTTTATACGACTGGTAAACTGCACACTGGCTTTCTCCATAATCCATGCCTGACATCCTGTATCACTTGTCTCTTCTTAATAAAATACACATTGTCTTCAGCAGAGCGAAATAAATCTCTGTGGCCTTGATGGAAAAGTCATGAAAGGAGTAAATAAACATAGGTAAGGAAACCGGGTGACTTTCTATCCATCTTCTCATCCATTTCAATATGTCAGTTTTGCTTCTTTAAGCCATTCTACTAATATTAAAACTTTTATTAAACGTCAGACGGTTGTCAGCGGCAGCATAAATCTAAGAGAACAAAGCAAATATATTTACATTGAAGGGTGACTTTCAAGAGGATACATTCTTGGTAATGTTGCTTAATGCAACACCAAATAACGAGGCCTCGGTAAACCTGATGTAAAGTGCATTGCTCCATAATTGAGTGTTGACCTTTCCTCTCCTATGAAATGAATAGAGCTCAGGTTTACTATAAGTTCTAATTAACCAAGTATATATTAAACTGTTACTTAGGGGCTAGTTATGTTATGAAAATAAAGTTTTCTTTTTCATATTAATAGTTCTCGGCTATGCTAAGCATTGTGAATAAATGCATATTGTCTTTTCCCAGTAGATCTATACTATGTTTATGAAGGGGTGGAGTATAACGATCTTTCAATTGTGCTAGTTGAACTAAACAAACGTGAAACCCCAGCTGAAGCATTAATTTTTATTGAGCTTTGGGTATGGAAATCAGGGTTACACATCTAGCGAAAGATGCTGATCTAGTCTATTATTTGATATTCACATAGAAATACAACATGATTGCACTAAGAAGATTCACCTTGGGTGAACACAGAGACCTCTGCACTTCTATGTAGGTACGTCAGAATAAATTACACAGGATGGCCAGTGCTGTTTATTCATCTGCAGTATATGCTGTGGACAGCTATTAGTTTTTAAATTCTGAATTATTGGTAGGCTTTTTATTTCATTTTTGCTATACAGATTTTAATAATAGCTATGGATGCGCCAATAAATTTGACTGGAACTGACTTTTACTTGAATTTTTTTTAAAATTCTCTAAAATTTACTAAATATATAGATTTTAAGTCATTCACTTTCTGTGTGGATTCAGCAAAATGGCAGTCACAGGTCACCCTTTTACTAAACCATAAAAGGCCATCAAAAGTTTTTAATGAATCCTTCCATTTACTGTACAATTCACCTCTCCAGCCTCTCTGCTCCTCAATGTCATTCTAAAGGTACCATCACACTAGACGATATCGCTAGCGATCCGTGATGTTGCAGCGTCCTGGCTAGCGATATCGTCCAGTGTGACAGGCAGCAGCGATCAGGATCCTGCTGTGATATCGCTGGTCGGGGAAGAAAGTCCAGAACTTTGTTTCATCGCTGGATCTCCCGCTGACATCGCTGAATCGGCATGTGTGACGCCGATTCAACGATGTCTTAGCTTAGTAACCCAATGTTTACCCTGGTTACCATCGTTAAAGTAAAAAAACAACCACTACATACTTACCTACCGCTGTCTGTCCCCGCTCTGCTTCTCTGCTCTGGCTGTGAGCGCCGGGCAGCTGGAAAGCAGAGCGGTGACGTCACCGCTCTGCTTTCCGGCCGCTGTGCTCACAGCCAGAGCAGAGAAGCACAGCGCCGGGGACAGACAGCGGTAGGTAAGTATGTAGTGGTTGTTTTTTTACTTTAACGATGGTAACCAGGGTAAACATCGGGTTACTAAGCGCGGCCCTGCGATTAGTAACCCGATGTTTACCCTGTTACCGGCATCGTTGGTCGCTGGAGAGCTGTCTGTGTGACAGCTCTCCAGCGACCAAACAGCGACACTGCAGCGATCCGGATCGTTGTCGGTATCGCTGCAGCGTCGCTTAGTGTGACGGTACCTTAAGCTGAGACTTCCAACTCCAACCAGTTCTGCACACTTGTGAAAATCTCTCTTGGAACCCGAAATCTCAACATACTATGTGAGGCCAGGGAATTTCAGTGCAAATGGAAGATGCGTTGAAGGCCAGACTGGTGATGGTGAAAATCAGAAGGGCCAGAGAAATGTGCAGTGTGGTAAATATAAGATTTTTTTTTTTTTTACATATTGCAAATATGCTCTGGGGAATTTAAGACCACAGAGCATAATAAGGAACATAAAGTTTGCAAAGAACAACTTCTCTACAAATTTCATCTTCCAGAAAAAAAAAACGCATGAAAGGGTAAATTCAAATTTTCCTTAATCTGTTCATCTCTAGTATCAAGGCTAGTTCCAATGAGCTTGTAACAGGAGGACATTCTATGAAAAAGGGATTCTCTACAGTAGAGAACCACTGCCTTGTTCCTCTATACATTTCAACTAATGTAGAGAGTTTAATCTCCAAATCAATCTCTGATTAATTTTTGATAAATGGATCCTTCTGCAAAAAAAGTACTGTCTACAAACGATAACCACCACCCTGTTCCTCAATAGATTACAACTGATACAGTAGCTTAGCTTTCTCTCATCAATTTTAGGTCTAGGGACTTATCTATCAAAAAAGTATTTCCTACATAAGACAACCATTTTAAGAGTAAGGAATAAAAGGCAGGTGTATTACAATTGCCTTAAAGGATTATTTCCATCTCCAAGATTGTATTCCAATATGTAGTAGGTGTAATAACAATAATATTAGCAACTACCATCAATTAGAAATGTAGTATAGTTTTTCTGATGCGCTATGTCTCATGTGCAGGCATTGCAGGACTTTAGGTATGCATGGTTACGCCCACTGATATAGAAATAGCTAGCGAGTTGGTAGTGATCGTAACCATGGATGCCTAAGGTCCTGCAATCCCTGCACATGTGGGAAAAGACATAGCGAATCAGAAAAAATACTGTGTTTCCCCATAAATAGAGTGCCCCTGAACATAAGGCATGCTAGGGGGAGCACTGTGCCTGCTAAGGCACCCCCCAAAATAAGGCATAACTAGTTCTTTGCATGGGGCATGCAGTTGTGTCTCGCTCCCGCTGTCTTCGCTGTCCGGTGCCCTCCGTTACCCACCACTGCAGCCGCGATGTTCACAGGAGTTAATCACAGCCTCGGAGCTGTGTGCCAATCTCTGCCCATGAGCCCTGCGCCAATCACAGGGCAGGAACCATGGGCCAGCTGATGTCATCCATAGCCTCTGATTTTTCCTGGGCTGTGATTGGCCCAGGGCTCCTGCGCTCTGATTGGCCGAGGGCTCCTGCGCTCTGATTGGCCCAGGGCTCCTGCACCACTAAAGCACTGAAAGCAGCACCGTGAAGGAAACCAGTAAGAAAGTGAAAGTGTGTGTGTGTCTGTGTAAGGGTGTGTGTGCTGTGTCTGTGTATGGGTGTGTGTGTGTGGGTGTGTCTGTGTAAGGGTGTGTGTGTGTGTACGGTACACACATGGGAGGCTGCAGTGGGATACTGTGATAATGGGAGGCTGCAGTGGGATACCGGGATGATGGGAGGCTGCAGTGGGATGATGTGGGATGATGGGAGGCTGCAATACTGTACTGTAGAATGATGGGGGCTGTAATGGAATGATGGGGGTGCGGTGCTGTATTTGGGACTGTAAAGGGATGATGAGGGCTGCAATGGGATGATGGGAATATTTTGGGCTACAAAATGATGATGGGGCTGCTACGGTAAAGGAACTGCTGTGGGTGATTGTTACGGTAGCGGTACAGTGTCCAGAAAGTGTGTGGGAGCCATTTTAGAGACCTTATGTTTTGTGGCCCTGTGTGGGAGTCAGGCAATTACAGTACCATACCGTAGTGTGTTACTTTGATTTGTTGTCTGCTTTTCTGCTGAATGGTCTACCGTAAAGTACCGTACTGTAAAAGAAATACCGTAAACAATGGTAATATGATATATTTTTACCCCTAGACATGAGCGCTAAAAGAAAGAGCTATTCCGTCGAGTACAAAAAAGGAATTGTGGAAGAATCTTGGGGCAAAATTCTTACTGAATTCTGCAAAGAGAAAATGTTGAGTGTCCGATTGGTCCAAAAATGGTGAGCAGATTACGGTAACCTCAGTCAACAAGTGGACAGCGGAAATGCTAAAAAGCGCAAGGTTGGATCTGGTCGGCAACCATTATATTCCGAGCTGGAAGATCTGATCTGTGAGTGGGTTGCTGACAGGAGAGCAAAGACATTGGTTGTGACTAGGGCTCAGATTCAAGAATTTGCCCTTGCAATGGCACCACAGTTTGAAATTGCCCCTGAAGAATTCAAGGCATCACAACACTGGCTGGATAACTTCCTTCAAAAAGTGAACTGTCTTTGAGAAGATCCACAACACTCTTTAGGCTGGAAGATGCTCAAATTATTAAACGCATATTTGCATTCAAGACCTTTGTTGATGACGCTGACTTCTCTAAATACAATCTTTCCAACATGATTGCCATGGATGAAACTGCAGTGTTTATGGGCCAAGCATCTCAAACCACAATTGAACAACGAGCTGCCTCCTCAGTGTACGTTCCCTCCACTGCTTATGAAAGTGCCCGTGTTACATATATTTTGGCGATGCGTCTAGATGGCACTAAAGTCCCACCTTTATTCATTTCAAAAGGCAAGAAACACAAGATTGAACGTGTTTCGGGCATTTATATTCTTGAAACTAAAAAAGCCTGGGCCACACAAGCAGTTATAAGGAAGTGGGTTGAATTAATGCTGCCGCTTGTAATGCGAGGGAACCAAAGAGGAATGCTGATCTGGGATG